>NC_040040.1:9818671-9924524 GCF_003713205.1 Coffea eugenioides
CCGATGTCGTGCTCGGCTAGTTCGACGGCTCATTTGGTCATTCTGCCCGAGAACTCGGGTTTTGTGAGTATCTGCCGCAAGGGTTGATCTGTCAGGACTGTAACGCTGTGGGTTTGGAAGTAAGGTCGGAGCTTCCGGGCGGCGTGCACCAAGGCGAGGACCAATTTTTTCGCCGGCGTGTACCGCGTCTCCGGCCCTTGTAAAGCTCGGCTAACATAGTATACTGACCGTTGAGCCCCCCTGTCCTCCCGCACCAAAACCGCGCTAACGGCCTCGTTGCAAGCAGACAAGTATAGGAACAGGGTCTCTCCCTGATCCGAGGCGGTCAGAGCTGGCAGTTCGGCCAAGTATGCTTTTAGGTCGGTGAAGGCTGTCTGGCACTCCTCCGTCCATTGGAAGTCCTTTGGTGCTTTCAGGATTCGAAAGAAGGACAGCCCCCTCACCGCGGAGCGCGAGAGAAACCTGTTCAGGGCGGCCATTCTCCCCGCGAGCCGTTGGACCTCCTTGACGCTCCTTGGGGGGGCCATGTCCATGATGGCCTGGAACTTATCCGGGTTGGCCCGGATCCCCTTTCGGGAGACCAGGAAGCCCAGGAACTTCCCGACCTGACCCCGAAAGTACATTTCTTTGGGTTCAGCCGCATCCGGTTTTCCCGCAGAATGTTCAAGATTCCCCTAAGGTCGGGGACGAGCTGCCGACCAGTCCGGCTCTTGACGATCATATCGTCCACGTAGACCTCCATACTCTTGCCGATCTGATCCTGGAACAGTTTGTTGACCAGACGTTGGTAGGTAGCTCCAGCGTTCTTTAGCCCAAACGGCATGGTCCGGTAGCAGTAAGTTCCTTCCTCGGTGATGAAGGAGGTCTTCTCCCGGTCTTCTTCGGCCATTTCTATCTGGTGGTATCCCTTGAAAGCATCCAGGAAATACAAAACGTCAAAACCAACCGTAGAGTCTACTAACCTGTCGATTCTCGGCAGGGGGAAACAGTCCTTCGGGCAGGCTTTATTGAGATCCGTGAAGTCCACGCACATCCTCCAGGACTGGTCCTCCTTCTTCACCAGAACGGGGTTGGCTAACCAGGTCGGGTAGTACACCTCCAGGATGATTTTGGATTCCAACAACTTGCCCACCTCCTTCCGGATCACCTAATTCCTCTCAGGGGCGAAACTCCTCTTCTTCTGCTTCACTGGCTTGAAGCTGGGGTCTACGTTGAGGTGGTGGACAGCCAGGTCGGTAGGAATCCCAGGCATGTCCTCTACCGTCCACGCGAAAACCTGGGCATACTCCCATAGTAGGGCCTTCAAGCCCTCCTTCTCTTCGGGGGGTAGCGACGCACCGACGCGGAGGACCTGGTCAGGCCTGTCCTCTCTCAATGGGAACTCCTCGATCTGGTCCTGGGTGCCCAGCTGCCGGGCCTCCTCCCCCGGGATGTAAGGCTCCAAGCTGGTTGTCTGGGCGACCACCTTCTCATGTCCCCGGAGCACGGCCAGGTAGCAAGCTCTGGCCACCTCTGGATCCCCATGCACCTCAGCTATTCCTCCCGGGGTGGGAAATTTGACGCTGAGGTGGAGAGACGAGGGGATAGCTCTGAGGGCATTCAAGGCGGGCCGTCCCAAGAACACGTTGTACGAGGATTGTTGTTTGACCACCACGAAATTGACGGGGATGGTACGGCATTTGGGCGCTTGCCCTACCGTGACCATCAGGGTGATCATCCCCTCCGGAGTGATGGGCGGTCCGGTGAAGCCCATCAGGGGTGTCCGAACCGGGGTTAGCTGTCCGTCCTCCAAGCCGAGCTCCTTGAACACCCGGTAAAACAGGATGTCCACCGCGTTCCCCTGGTCGACGTACACTTTCTTCACCCGGTAGTTATTGGTCACGATGTCTATCACGATGGCCTCGTGGTTTCCAGACGCCAGGGGAACCGCATCCTTTGGTCCGAAGGTAATCTCTTCGTTCATACGCAGGCGCTTCAAGGAGTCATCCCCCTCCGGAGGAGGTCGCCTGTTCTTCCGAGCTGTATGGCTGTCCCCTCCCGTGGGGCCCCCAGCGATGGTGTTTATTACCCCTACCAAGTTCTGGGTGTCTTGGTCGGGGAAGTGGGCCCGAGGGACGTCACGCCGCTCAGGGCGGTCACGACGCTGGCCCTCGCCCCTGTCTCCGCGGTAGGTGCGTCCCGGACCCTGGCCTGGTCGACCTTGCTGCATGAATCACCCCAGGAAGCCGCGCTGGATCAGATCCTCTATCTCTTTTCGCAGGGCCCAGCACCCCTCCGTATCATACCCAACATCACGGTGGAAGGCACAGTACCGGTCCTGGTTCCTCTTGTTCCGGGGTGTCCCCATCTTAGGTGGCCGCCCCACTAGGCCCTTCGCCTCCATAACGGCCAGAACTTGGGCTCTGGGCCGAGTTAAGGGGATGTAGCTTTTTTCTGGAAGCTGCGGTTGAGCGAGGGATTCATCTTTTGAGAGCCGGTCGAAAACATTCTTCTTGGTCGGGCCGTCCTTAATTTAGGGCGGGTTTACCCGTCCTCTCCGATTTCCGAACTCCCGATCTAACTCTCTTTTCAGGCGAGCAGCTTCCTCCACTTTAGCGGTTGCGTGCGCCCTATTCAAGAACTCTTCCAGGTCCCCGGGAGGCTTCTCGGCGAGCTTGAGAAAGAGCTCTTCCACCCTGAGCCCGTTCATGAAAGCGGCCATGACTACCTTTTCATCATTGTCGCTGATCTGCAAGCTCTCCGTGTTGAAGCGGGTCATGAAGTTCCTCAGGGACTCATCCGGCTTCTGCCTGATTGCCATAAGATGAGTCGCATTTTTCGAGTAAGTTTTCGAGAAGACAAACTGGGCGGCGAACTGCCTGGCCAGCTCGGGGAAATTCCGGATGGACCCTGGGGCCAGACCTTGGAACCAGAGTCGGGCCTTCCCCTTCAGGAACATGGGGAAGGTTTTGCAGCGGACCCTATCCGCAGCGATTTGTAGGCGCATATGCGTCAGGAAGACCGAAAGGTGATCTTCCGGGTCGGTCAAGCCGTCGTACAGTTCGATGTTCGGGATCTTGAACCTCCGAGGTAGTGGGTAGTCCTCTATCTCCCGGGTAAAGGGCGAGGTGGTGTAGTTGTCCTCGTACAACTGCGGTTGCAAGATCTGCTCAAGCTCGTCTCGGACAGGCTTCCACTGGGGGTGGTCCCGCGGCCGGCTCTTGATGGATCAGGCGGGGGAGCGCTCAGGCTCCTTCCGCGCAAGCTTCCACGAGGAGGGATTCCTTGGTCGGCCCCCAGCGGACTGGTCGCGAAAGTACCCCTCGCTATCCCCGACCACCGAGGCCCGCGGCCGAAGGGGAGTCCGTGGCCGTTTCCTCCTGGGGTGCTGGTCCCGTGACTTATCCTCCGAGGGAACGGGAGGTGATTCCCTCTCCTTCCCCTTCGCCTTGGAGGTTTGGGCGCCCCCGGTTTCACCCCCTCCTTTGCTTGCCGAATTATGTCTTCTAGCATGGGAAGGTTCTCCGTCACGAACTGAAAAATCTGCTGTCTCCGTTCCCCTGAAAGTGCTGAGCCCCCGGCGCCCCGAGCCGCCTCGGTCTCCACTCGCCGGGACCCCTCGCCGGCTCCGGGATCGGTGTTCTCTACAGTTCGCTTTGAACGCGTTCTCGCTATCAACACAACTACTCGTACCTTCGTTCCCACAGACGGCGCCAACTGAAAAAGCACGGAACTTCCCCGGACCGAGCTGACCTGATGAGCTCGGCGTGCTGATGAGAAGAGCGCGTCCTAAGCCTGAAAAACGAACAAGAAAGTGATCCAATGGGGGAGCCCCGAGGTCGTCCCCGAGGGCACTCCGACGGTCAAGTTAGTTTTCCGGCGAGTGAGATCCACGGGAAGTAAAAATGGTCGGGAGTAATTGTCCAATAGGGAGCGTACCTTGCGCAGCCGGTGTGCGTTATTATTTATACCTGCTTAGGAGCCCGACCTCCATACGTTTCTGGACCTGCCCAGAATAGCCTCAATCCCGCACTGAGGGGGAGCAATCCCGACCTATGCGGGATTGTTCTCTGGAGCCCCTTGGAGCCCTAGCAGCGGAGGGCCGCGGGACGGTTCCCATGGACCTGGGGGTCTAAGCCCAGCTCAGGCCTCCCTGAGCTGCCACGTGTGTGGGCCCAGGACGGGGCCTCTGCAGTTGTCATGGACAGAGCCATCTCCAGATCAAACATTCCTTCCATTGGCTTCAAACAACTTTGTCCGGTTATAGTCCATTTGACCCTGTTGAATTCAACGGCAAAGTTTACGTCCCTGGCCAGGTTTAATAAATTTCTCATGTTCCTGATTTTGTCACAGTTTCCTTCATTAACCGAGCGAACAGTAATTAAATTATGCTGTCTTGGGAATGCAGGCAAACAATTGCTACATATTTCTTGGATTTGGTTTTGGTTTGGTCATGTGTGGTGCAATTCGTGTTCATGATGATATGCTTCTGGCAGCATGTAAGTATTTGCATCTCAAGTTTTGCTGTCATGTGCGGTGCCGTTTGGCGATTTTTCGCTTAATTCTCCAATATCTTCATATTTTAGGCCTTGATATTTGCTTATGATAATTGTAGTGTAGTATGTTGATACGTTTAGTCTCTATATTGGAACAGCGGAAGCTTTGGCTAAGCAAGTTACAGACGAGCATTATGCACGGGGAATGATTTATATCAGAAAAATCTCAGCTCATATTGCTGCAAAAGCATATGAGCTCGGTGGGTGCTCTTGACATATTTTCTTATGCGGGTGCTTAAAAGCCCCTCCTTTTTTATCTCTAAAACTCAAACGAGATTTGTGCCTAAATGCTGTTTGCTTATTATGTAGGTGTGGCAACACGGCTTCCTCGACCTGCGGATCTGGTGAAGTTCGCTGAGAGCTGCATGTACACTCCAAACTACCGAAGTTACCGGTGATTTCTCAGTTTTTTCCTGCTGCTGGTGTGCCTTCATCCAATGGTTTGTCTTATGATGGAGGACTCGGGTATCACAGTGGTCTCTAATAAGCTGCGACGAAATGTGTGCGTACACTCTGCCACGTTGTCAGCTGATTTGTTGTAAAAATATGACGCTTGCACTGGTCTGTGTTTCTACAATTTATCTCACAATGAGCAGGTTTCTCCTTGCTGTTGTGAGATCAATAAAATATTTTCCAAAGTTTGCTTGCCCTTCAAATCGAATATTGTTGCTCCTTAACGAGTCCGGGAAATTATTATTATTATTGTTTTTGTTCGGAGCAACAAGTTGAGAAGATCTAGAAGTGCAACACACAGATGCACTACATAATTTCTAGTTAGAAAAAAAATGCAGGGGAAAAGGGAAGGGATTTCTTTTGACACTGCAGAACTTGCAATTTGCATAACGTGATTTTTTTTTTTTTTTTTTTTGTCAGCAACGATACATTTGTATAAGCTACTCTATCTTAATCTAGGGAAGAGGAGGAGCCTAAGGAGGCTGTTGTAAAGGCTAGTGGGTATACAGATCCAACTAGATCAAGGGAGTGCTATGGCACAACCCTTTGATTTTTTGCATAACGTGATTGATATAGACAAAGTGAAAATGCCGGACGGAAAAGGCATTTTCATTTGTTTCGTACTCCGTACTAAGTCATAATTTTTGTGTTCCTAACCATCAAATACTAGGGAAAAACCAACAGATAGAATGTATATCCACCATTCGTTACATGAAACAACTGATCAGCAAAAGGTTCAACAACCATTGCCAATCCGGGTCGAACCATCCTAGGAGCTCAGATCAGCATGCGTATCTTCATATCTCTGCATCAAGTAAGCTCCACATGTGACGGGTGGGAACCTGAATACAGATACGATAAATCAATGGCACAATGACACCATTATATCTGGCCAAAACATACAAAGGTTTTCCGCTGATCCACCTTGGAAGTTAGAGGTCAAACTAAATTTACTAACTAAACACCTTGGCATCTACTATTACCGGTTCCAAGAGCGATTTTGACGAAAAAGAAAAAACTTGTAATTGAGAATTAACGACCAAACCTTTCACGTACGTGAACATTGCAACCAATAGCAGATCTCTTCTGGCCAAAACAACTAAAAGAAGATAATAATGATAATGACCTACAAAATCCCATATCATGTATCTAAATGCAATACATACTTCGGAGGATTATCCTCTGAGTGGCAGGTTGGCAGGCATTTGACAACACAATTGAAACTCGGCAGCATGAAGAAAGCAATCTGCCCACCATCACAGAGAGAAGAAGTTAGCAAGGCACTGATCGCTGCTTACAGAACTAAATTTCTTATGGAGAAATCAGCTGAGCTTGTAACGTCCACTCTATCTGTAAAGCTATGGCTTGAGAAAGATTTAACTATTTAGAACTACGTTTGAAACTTTCCTCGTGCTAATATATTTGACGCATACACTGTTTAAGATGAGGATCTCATTCCAACAAAACATTGCTGTTACAGAACATAAGGAGATTCAGAAAGCCTTACAGAATATCTTTCTTGACCGCAAACCAAGACTCGATGTAGTGTTGACCTGAAATGAAAGTTCAGTAAATTAGATATTCAATCATTTTATCTCCAAGAAACCATAAATTCCAGGCCCTCAACTATAAATTTTCAGGTTTCCTGAATTATCAAACCTCATAACCCGACCAGTGAATATGGATGACTGCTTTTACGGAGAGTTTGTAACTTCAGACATCAGGGATTGTTTTTCTTACAACGAAACCACCGTAAAGATAATTAGGTTCAATGTGTGCTAGAACATGAGAACTCCTTGACTGAAACAGCTGTCTAATTAAAAACTTAATGCTTCTAGAAAAGACTGGTAAAATATGGGAACTCCTTGTCTGTGTTAGACATTCAATTATTGGTGCATAATTTGTGTTAAAACACAGATAAGAAAAATGCAGTTGCAATAGCTCAAGATCCATTCTCATTTTTTCAGGAGGGGGAAAAAAGGATTACTGTGCTTAGTAGAAACTCATAATTACCTGAAAGAACAATTGCTCCAGCGCTCCAGTAAATCTCCAAGATTCACAATAAATGCTCTGCATACCGTGCATCAACTATTTATTTGCAGCCATCATAGAATGCAGCATGATACTTATCATTGGGACTAATCTATAACAGTTATGCTGCAACAATAATTTAACAAGTAGTCCTCAAATAAAAATAAGAATGGCAGAATGCCAAGAGCATAACCATAAGAAAGTTCTTTAGGTTAATGACCTATACTAATTCATGAGCTGAAGACTTTTTGATCTATGGAGTGACTGCATAATATCCTTTTTTTAATTTTTTTTTAATATATGTATGATGAAATGTCCAAACACACCAAACAAGGAATCATGAACAGAAAATTCGTTTCTACTTGAGAGAAACTGATCGTTGAGAGAAAAAGGCCTTACCCTTTTACCGGTGACACGTATTCCCAAATCTGAGGCTCAACATGCTTGCCCTTGCATATCTGCAATGGAACGGCAGGTTCATGGTCCCACTCAAGAATAATTATGGGATCATTCCTAAGCAATCTAATTCCAACGTTTGTGGATACCTGAAGACCAATGACATCATCTGTGGCTAAGAAGGTAAGCAATCCAAAGTCAGTGTGGGCACCTGCACCATATATTCCTCTTTCTGGTTCAGAGATTTTACCTGAAATTAATCAAGCTCATGTCAGCTTATAAATACAGCCTTCTTTAGGAAACTGTCCACAACCTGACCTTCATAATGTAGCAGCCGCAAAATTGCAATAGGATCGTCTAGCATTTCTGATTGATCAAAAGAGTTTCCATCCAGGTCAAGTGCTAGGGCTATAATTCTAGCAACTGCCCTTGCAACCTCACTGAACGCAAGAATAAAGATAGAGAGGATGTCAGTATCAAACAAGCTGTAAAAGCAGTCTGCAAGATGTAGAGCTAAATGTAGGAAGATTTGGAAAGAACTACTGAAAGTACATCACAAGATAATAATCAAGAACCTTTCAAATTTGGCAGTAGAAAAGATGCAGAACCAGACAACGACTTCAGTTTCATTTCAACATCATTGACTAGTATTATACCTTGGAACAAGATAAGCCTTTCCAAAATGAAAAGCACCAATATTTCAATAGTCAAACGATGAACAAAATGATAGGTTCTCGCTTGAGAAATGTGGTGATCATTGTTTAATTACCTGATAATTAAACACAGAATTCCATTCTTCAAACTAGGAAGAATTAACAGTGAATGTGTGGATTCAAGCAAGTGCTTAATGACATCATAGGGAAGACAAAAAATTGTGTCTAAGTCTAATCAATTAATGTATTAGAAATGAAAGCAAATACAAAAGCTATGTATTTGGACTTACTCAACGCGATTTGATGACACATATTCATCAATAATGACTGTTCCACTAAAAGAAATAATGATTTATCTGATTTTGTAAATATACAACCACATGGGAGCAGAGATATAACATCTTATGCATCAGTGACATCAAAATAAGTGATTTAACCGGATGGCCAGCAATTTGCAATCTAAATGGCCCAACAACCAATTTCATCAGAATTTAACACATCAAATGTTGTTAAGGTGATGGAAATGCAGATTGGTTAAGAAAAAAATATACCCTTGCACGCAAAGATGATTAATCAATATGATTAACTAAACTGACCTGCTGCTTACTCATACAACAGCAAAGATGATTCTGGTCAATACTTGACATTAAGTTACTTCTGCAGCACCGATGAGTACAACCACATGCAAGAGAAATAGATAGTTTTTCTATATACATAATAGGCATCTCAATACTTACAGTGCTTCGCGGTGGTATCTCTCCATAGTTTCTCTCCATCCAGGCAAAATATCTTTACAGAAAAAAAAAATTCCACTTGTAACCAAAAGATTTGCAAGATTTATGAAGCAAGATTGATGTTCACCATGTAACAATAATTGCGTAGCAAAGTTACCTGCCGTAGGCCACAAGTTTGGTCCATGAAATGGTTTTTCGGCTTGAGGATCATCTTCTGGTACTTCCACACCAATGTAATATCCTTCTTTATAATCTCCTACAAGAACATCAGGGCGCAGAAATGCTTAGCTCAAATAAAAACACGAACTTAGTTCTGCTGCTCATTCTGGTAAGTGGCATGTACAAACAACACATAAGAGAACAGAGGACGCAGAAAGAAAAGGAGCATATAAACAACATCAAAAGAGGCCTGATAAGTGACATTTGATAACAATGCAAAAATAGCCACAACCAGGAGTTGATACAGTCAACATGTAGGGCCGGAAGGTGTTGAAAATGAAAATATTCTAGAGCAACAAGAGAATGAACTCCAACTATTCACTTGTTTAATGCATTGGCTACACCTGTCCTTGTATTCTGGTATATAAAAATTAGGATAAACGCAGTAGGTATGAGAAAACAAACCATGTATCTGGTTGACAGGATCCAGATGCTCATCTAGAAGAGGAGTGTAACCACGGTTTTTTTCATTCCTGAGAAGCTTCATCTTTTCACCAAGTGGTAGACTAAAGAACCTTTTGCTTTGAGAAAAGACCTCATCCATAAATTCTGGGCTGATACCATGATTGACTACATAAAAAAATCCAGAGTCCGAGCAAGCCTAAATAAACGATAACATCATTAGAAGTAAGCAAATCAACTCCCAAAACGATGCCAATCATTGGTAAGCCCTGATATGGAAAATGGAAACGGCTTTAGATAAGGGTGTATATTATTGTAAGAGTATTTGTACAGGCACGAACAGGTTATCCATGTATAGCTGCAATAACAAATTAATGCAGCACTAATCGATAAAAGTGATCATAGAATTGAGATGCAGAGCTACGTTACTTGCTGTATCTATTACATCGTTGCATGGAAATACTATATACTAACTTAACAACTGAACAATTCATTACTTGCTAAGAAGTATTAGTCCTACTCTCTACTCATATATTCACTCCTTTAGTTCTTCAATCTTCAAACTAAATTACTCATCATCGGAAAAAACTGTAAATTTACCCCCACAGATAGACCAAAGAATGCACAAAAATAAACTTAAATCGAACGATAGCAGGTGTTGGGGGGGGGGGGGGGGAGGGAATAAAAAGAAAAGGAGGAGTGGAGTGCCTGCCTGTCTGAGGAGAGAAACAGATTTTTGTATGTCGGAATCGGAGAGGTCTATACAATTCAGTGCCGCCATATTTGCAGATGCTGCCGGAAGCTTTTGTTCGTCGAGATTCATGGTTAATATTCTTCTTTTGGTTTTCCTCGATTAAGTTAGGGAATGTCAGCAAGTTGCAGGGTTGACAAAGGAGTAGGGAGAAGCTTTTGAAGAAGAAGTCTTCTTGGGAAGTTGGATAAAAAAAGTCACAAAATCGTCTTGGAAATGGGCACAAAATCGGACTTCATTGGAAACCGATTCCAGTATTCTTAAACTCCATTTTCAATTGGGTTGTGAGTTGGGCTTACTTCTCATGTCTCTAGGAACATCTTCATTCTTTTACGGCACCACAGGATCAAACTATTCTGGAAAAAATATAAAAATATATTTGCATTCTTCACGGACGTCGATTAGCGTAGGATTAAAGCATCTTCATTGTCTACAGTAGCACAGGTTTATACTAGATTGCCACATTATTTAACTCTAAATTTCATGGCTTTTCCAACTCTATGGTCTAAAGAGCAAATATTAAGAACACCGAAAAAAGTGAAATAAAAAAAAAAAAAAAAACTGACAGTAGTATCGCCTACCTCTTGACTTTGAGGTTAGAACTTGGAATTTTGCAGCTAAGATAACACCGAAACAGGTCTCTTATCCGGATGCCATTAATTTGAGAGTTATAAACGTTAATAAACCATTAATAGTTTTGTTATATAAATAATCTTTCAATCTAATTTTACTAACCACTAATATTTTCAACCTAACTTATCCCTAACTTTTAAACGCTCATCCTTAACTTTTAGGTATTTCCATTGTTAGATTGTAGACTTTCATCCCAATTTTTTAAAATCTGAAACGAGTTCGATCGTTGAATTGTCTGGTCCGACTACAAACAAACGTGTCTTGTCTGGTCCCAACATTTCAGTTTCCATTCCAATCAACCACGTAACTCGTCAAGTTAAATCCGTTCTAGTCCGAGCCAGCGAACAAAAAGAAGGCATCGTTTTTTTCACGTGAAAAGATTGCGACAACATTCTGCTCTTCGGATCGTCGTATATGATACTTTGTTTGACGACATGTGATGGAAATGAATGTGTGGAGCTGATTCATCATCATTTACGCTACATTTTTGTGCCACAAAAGTGAGCATGGACTCGTTTAATTCTTTGGAAGGCAAGCACTCGATGCGTTTATGTGTTAATTTTTTTTCTTAGAAAAGTGGAGACCAATTGAAAAGACACATAAATGCAGAGGAGCTAATAACTACAAGTGTCTTCTTCTTTATTCATACAATAAATTAAGTATTATTTAGATATGCTAACGAATAAGTGTCCGCTAACACTTATTAGAAAACCCAAGAATAAGAATTGTTTGGATTCATTAGTTTTTTAAAAATTAATTTTTTAAATACTATAAAATTTTTTAAAAATATTTTAAAAAGTAGTCTAAATTTTTTTAAATATTTAAAAAATATTTCAAAATATATTCTAAAAATTCTATTATTTTTAGATATTTCAAAATATATTTTAAAAACTGTTACAGTAAACCCAAAAGGATTTCAAAAACACGCTAAAAATAAAAAATAGGTAATCCAAACGGATAGAATCGTTAACCCAGAAGGAGAAGAAATACGTCTTTAAACTATTACAACACAAATGCTTTAACGCAGCTTTGGATCCTATGTCTCAGTGCATTGCATATCTGCTGATAATAAGAGAAACAAAGGGGAAAAAGAAAAACTCGAGGAATAGAAGGAAGTAAAGGACGTCTGCATCTTCCATTCCATATCTAATAAAGGAGCATGAATATTCATAACAAATTGTAACGTCCTATTAATCAGCTCCAAGTCTTTATTTATGACAACGGAGCATGATTCAAGTTACAGAAATAATTAATTGATGCAAAATCGAAGGGGAAAGAAAAAAAAATAAAAGAATGTGTATTTTCAAATGATGAAGTGAGAGAAGATGATGTTTAGGTGGCAATAAGAACTGTGGATCGGCAAAGAGGACAAGAATTGTGATCGGAGAGCCACTGAGCTATACAAGATGAATGGAAGACGTGCCCACATGGAACTTGTTTACCCCCAACGCCGGACTCGAAACCTTCCATGCAAATTATGCAGTCTCCAACTGCTTCCACCATCGGCATTTCACTCAGTTGATTCTGGTTCAAAGTCTTGGCTTCAAACAACTTTGTCTGGATATAGTTCTCCTCCATAGTTGTCATGGACAGAGCCATCTCCAGATCAAACATTCCTTCCATTGGATTTGGCACGAGATTTTATAATTAGGATATAGGCTAGCTAGGAAGTACTCACCAGTTATCTGGGATTGCGGGTATTTTGTAGCGTCTTACGATCTTTCTTTTGCTTGGACGTGGATGTACTATACTATAGTACATCATCAATTGCTGATGAATTTGGTCTATATATATATATGCATACGCAAGAAGGGATGGAGGAGGAGGGGGGAGCTCAAGATGCATTGGCAGCCTTTGGATATGTGGTCAACCGTTTTGATCCTTCTGATTAGTTTCCTATATTGTGGTATTCTGTGGGACCATCGTTCGACAGAATTTCGACAGGGAAAGACCGACCATTGTATTTGTGGGCCTTAGCTAGCATTCATTGAGAGGGGTCAGATGTTAAATTTTTTTTTTTATATATATAAAAGTATAATTATTTTGAGAAAGTATGAGTGTGCGTTTTCACATGGTAAAGACTCAGGTGCAATCCTTATTAAAAATTGTATGTGATATGGGATCATCTGACTTTTTTGTACGGTAGGAAAGATGGCTGGTGCATCTATATATATATGGAAAAGGCCCGGACTTTTAGTATTTTGTAATAAAGCAAAGGGCTAATATATACATTTTGGTCCAGATTAATTATTTTGCCATGAGAGCAACTATGGTGATAAAGCTATTATATAGTAATTTTCATTACGAGTTATCGTCATGTTACTTCACAGAGGATTAGGTACATAATTGTGGATCTAAGACAATTTCGAAGAGCTTTCGTAGTATATGAGAGGTTAAGTCTGAATTCAATTAAATTGTAAAATTGATGGAAATAATCACTACTAACTGTAATCTAACTCCCAGGAAAAAAAAAAAAGAAAAGAAAAAGCTTCCTTCTTATCATGTGATTGATTAAGAACATTTATGTGGTCAATTAATTTGGTTTCTACGGTCTTTGTGAATTAATTGTAAGACCATAGAAAGATCTTGTTCAAAATTGCAAATATTATGTTAATTTGAAACTTTCATTTTCTCAAAAAAAAATAAAAATAAAAGGGCATTATGTTGACTATCCTACACGTGGTGAACATGTTCAATATGTATAGAAATAAAGTTAATGCTTAGATTTGCTTTCCAAATTAAAGCGTGGCGGCGTGCATCTAGTAGTAACTTCAATTCAAGGTTGACGGCAGCTGTTTCTGGCTCAGACGGTGTTTTACATGCATGGCGAGCAGAATGACTAAAAAGCAGAAGAAAACAAAGAAGAGGGCTGTAGAGAAAGACGTTTTATGACGACTTCTTTGAAGCTCCCACCATCGTTATTCATGAAGCTGACGGTCCGCGTTTAAGTACGTAAAGGTAAGAGAAACTTTTATCACGGACCTTTCCACCAACAAGGTGAATACGTAATTAGTATTTGGTTTTTTTCAGAAATACAGTTTACTACTATTATGTAAAGGGGGTGTGACTAACATATTAAATTAATACTAAATCATTTAACCTTTTTTATTCCAAGTCTTTGCTGAACACTATGTAGATAGTATATAAATGTCATGTAAATTTGAAAATTATGTTTGGATAGCAGATTATTTGGAAATTTTCTTCTTTTTTTTTTCTTTTAGAATAACACTAAAGTATCTCTTTTGTGGTGTAATATATGTAAGATAAAAAGGTGATTGAAATGATAAACAAGATAACTAGACATAATTTATTATGCAAGCCAAAGAAAAATAAAAAGGAAAAGGCTATCCAAACGCAGACAGGATTCTCTGTCAATTTTTCCTGTTCAATACAATATTACGTAGTTCCACTTATTAATATTGCTCATGTGTCACATAATATTGAATGCATATTTAAGGGGTGTTTGGTAAATAGGTTTCAAATTCAATAATATTCTAATTGTACTTATAGTTTTCTACTTTGGAATTTCACGCTGCATGATTCAGATGAGCTTAGACAAGCATTTGAGGACAAGATCCTTGAGTTTGTCAGAGTTGCAGTTAACGTGCAGTTTTGTTGATTCAGAAAATAGGCCGTCCATGCTAAAATTGAATTTAAAACTCATTTATCAAATATCCCCTAAATATGCATTCAATGTTACGTACCACATCAACAATATTAATAAGTGAAATTACGTAATTTTACATTGGATAGGAATAGAGGATCCGTCTGATCCAAACGATGTAGGGCTTTAGAAACCAGATTTAAGGTTTTCATGCATTAGCCTGTATTAACACATAGATAGAAAGGCAAAAATGGGATGGATTTAATTGCATCATGAAAGGCTAAAATGGCCATTGGCTCTTTTGATCAAACACCGCCAGCTGCGATGAAGCCCACTGGCAATTGATCGTGCAAATCGAACTGCAACTGCAAGTTGACGCTGACGTTGCCCTTATCTTTCTTAATTTCTTCGTCAGGTATGAGTAATATCTTCTTATCTTCTTCTTCTTTGAAACAAAATATCTCACCTTGTACTGCTACTACACGAATACCCATGTTGTATGTTTTCTCTCTAGTCTTGATGGTAATTGATAATGACACGCACACTTTCCAGTGATACAAGTTCCCAGTAAAAATTCGACCATTGTTTGAGGACCAAAACTGTCACCATCAATTTCTGTACAAGTTATGCTAAATTTTAAAACATGTACTACTCTTCAATATTTCATTTGATTTGAGAGAGAGAGAGAGAGAGGCTTGATTGAATGAATGAAGGTGTGAAATTAAAAATATCAGAGCAGCTGTTTAGGAATACGACTGCGGTCGGAGTGCGGGCCGCCATCAACTCATCGAAAAGATCTTAGACTAAGTCGTAGTAGTAGTAATTTGGACTTTGTACGGTAGCATATACTTATTAATATAACGGCAAAAAGCAATCTCAATTAATAAATTTGTTAACTTAAGAATCTTTGCTGGTTGACGTGCAATAGTAAGAGGAGAAGAGAAGACCATATCCACTTTTTTCTTCTTTTTTTATTTTAGCAAGAAATCCTTTATAGTCAAACCTAGAGGTGCTTGCGTGAAACGTCCCTCGAAAACTTTTTCAACGTTGAATGAATCTGCCGCCGGGGACAGCTAAATTTTGATTCTTGACCGGAGAGAAGATGCGGATAGAAATTTTCGTGATTAATGTGGTTGACCGGACAAGGGAAGCGAGAAAGAACCCAAAAAAAAAAAAACGAAAAAAGAGAAAAAAAATAAAATAAAAGACCTTAACCAGTTCGTACGTTTGGTTCCACAGGCTGCTGTGCTTGGTTGGATTTTAAGTTGTACTGTTCTAAAGCAGAACAGCTTAATTAATTAATTGGAAGCGTGGCCAAAAATAAGTCATGAATATGAGACGGCATGGGGGAAACAATTCACACCAAATTAAGCCGTAAATTGTACTAGTAAATGGAACCCCGATTACATGGTATATATGTATATTCCATGCTACAGTAACGCTGGAAAATTCGAAGGACCTAGCTAAGAAGTGGTGGTGGAAGAAGCTTGGCCGGCAGAAAAGACTGAGAACCGGCAAAGGGGGCAGGAATTCCGAACTGTGAGCCACTTTCCAATGCATTCTGCGTGAAAAACATGGCCACAGGGAACTTGTTTGCCGGTTTCCACAAAGGCTTCCATGCAAACAGTACAGGCACCGGTGGCCGCAACTGCCGGCAACTCGACTTGACGATTATGTCTGGAAGCATTGGACTCCGACAGCTTCATTGGATTCGTTTGATCGTCGCTGCTGGAACCGTCCAACCTTGTCGTCTCCGGTATTGTTGAGGCCGTGTCGAGGTCGAACATTTCCTCGAGATCAAAAAGTGACATTGGGCTGTGGAAAATACGTACGAGGATGATTAGTACTGCAAAGATATGATTAAAAGATAATTTGCACTTTGCAGGGCGTATGTGTGTATATATAGTTGCGGAGTGCGTGAGTGTGTGCTCTGCTGATCGACCGTCGGGTGCGGGTGTTGCAACTTGGAAAACTGTCAATGGCGTCGTTGTCAAAATTATTTAGGGGTCTGACGGCATTGGCAAGCTTTTCAACTTGTGACTCTTTTGTCTTTTTACCACTTTCTTCCCTTCTAACCTACCGTATTTTGCAAATGAGCAGGCAGCTGCAGAAAACAGTGGGACAGCTAAAAGTACTAGCACAAGTTGCTAGTGGAAGAAATGCATTGTGATAGGGAAGCTGTATTTTGTAGCGACTCTCAAGTGGCAAGTGGCAACCATCACCTATTACCTGGCAAGGGCCAATAGATGGCCGGAAAGATTTGGACTCGTTTAAAGAAAGGAATCTTGTGAACACAGTAGTGTGTTAGATATTTTTCAAAATTTGATATTTTCAAATATGATCACGGTGAACATAATGTCAGATATTTTTTAAAATTTGATCATGTGCATTGATGGGGCCGTATTAGAATCCGACATAAGATTCATCTTTCTCTGATTCATGCAATCGTCAGAAGTTGATCAAGTTTGCTTGGCAACTCTTCATGCTTTTTTACAGTTAATTACCATTTAAATGGTGTTTAAACGTCCAAAAATTGTCTGAATACTTATATTGATGTTGACGAACCTTTTGACCAATACAAATACACAAACCTTCAAGTGGTGAAAGGTTGCAACTCTTGATAATTACGAATCTCAACTCTCTAGGGGCCTAGTAGGGATAGTTTACTGCAAAAAAAATCATTTTTCCAACTACTAAAATTCTCTACAAAAATACACCATAATTTAAGTAGGTGTGTCTAATTTTGTGCAAGAATTTATGCAAATACCCTTCAAATTATCTTAAAGGATTTTTGTCCAAAATCTTTACACACAAAATTCTAGATAAATAAAAACTAGATGAAAGTGTTCTTAAGTCACGATTTGAAATCTTCTTGCATTATTTACTTTGTAACTTTTAGTTATTTTCTCTTGTATTATCCCCAACACATAGTAAACTTACAGCCACCTAAACTTCATTGTTTAGGGTAACTTCAGTTCCAATTTACACCCTAAATCCATGCGAACAGTGAAGTGTAGATGATTTACCTCTATTTCGAAAGGTATTTGGCTTGCATCTTGGATAGCTGAATTATTTCACATAATATTTGATTTGCATCATGAACAGATTTTTCAACCGTTTTTTTTATATTGCTAACTGTCTTTTTATCTCACATATATCACATTTCAAAAAATATTATAGTAATTATTATTTTAAATAAAGTGTTTGGATACCAAAATTATTCCAAATAATATTTCGCTTGCATCACAAACACATTTCTCAACCTACATTTTTATATTTCCAATCACCTTTTTATCTCACATACATCATATCACAAAAAGTGCTACAGTAATTATTCTAAATAATATTTCAAATAATACACTAAATATTTCAAACCATACTCTATCCAAACACTAGATTTCTCATTAGAGGTAAATCATCTAGACTTCACTGTTCGCATATATTTCTCATTATTTTCGTGTGGACACCAACTAGTTAAATTGCTAGTCTATCTGTCCAGTGTATTCTAGTTGACCTAGTCCGACCGCGCGAGCACCCACATTTTAATTTTACTTTGTTCAATTGAAGCTATGGGGGCAAACTTATTTCAAATACGACCTCCTAGATTTTCTAGCCCTTCAAAAGACCCTTTTCACTTTTTACTTTCTTCGTTACTGGTCCACGCTGTTATAATTTTCCATGACTCTTTACTTTTGACGCTTTACTTGTCAAGTAAAGCAATTATGAAAAACAATTCATGACCTAGAATGGATTGACGTGATGTGGTCCAATCATTTACTTTCATAACATTTTTTTAAAGTGAAATTTCATATAACCGATTAAGATCGGGCTGAGCTAATATTGCCGTGTAGTCCAATTATCAATTGTAATTAAAAAAATATCTTTTTGGTAGTTCCAAACTTCCAATGCAGTAGCCATGTGGTTCAGTTGTAAATTTTAAAAATAAATTTTTATTGTTGGATGTTTAAATAAATAAAGAATAATTTCAGAAACCTCCCCTAAAATTTTTAATAATTATAACCACCCCCATGAGATTTAAAAAATTATAAAAACCTTCCTTAAAAAAGTATATTTTGGTAACAGTTAATGATGTAAGTAAAAAAAAAAAAAATCCAGTGAATATCCAATATTACCTTTTCCTGGTACATAAAACAAATTAAATGCTAAAAATTCAACTATCACCATTATCCGTCATATGAGAATTTCAAGTTAGTTTTTTTGTATGAAAATTTAAATCACGTTTTGAAAGCACTATTTTTTGGTGCTTTAGACACTTTTTTCAATTTAATAATTTTTTAAGATACTTATTATAGCAAATGCCTCCCTAATTAGTTGGTCGACTTTTTGTGAATTGATTAATAAATCTAGTCAAAAAATTGGAAATAAAATATAATGCGCTAGATTAGATGATATTAGAGTTTTAGGATAAAGAAGTATTACCATGAAAGAATTTCCATTTTTCTTTTTTAAACTCATTCTCAGTTAAAATTTGTAAAATTTGTGAAGGCTATCATAGTCATTTCATAGCATTAATGGAGGTAAGTATAATTTTTTAAACATTAAGAGAGGTGGCAGTAATTGTCATCAATCTTAGGGGAGGTTTTTGAAATTATCCCAATAAACATTAAGAGCAAGTTGAGCTGATATGACTAGATTTGTCACAAATATGACAATACAGTTGCCATTGACAACTTATAATCCCCTGCCGCCTGCATGGTGCCGTGCTAATATCACGTAATGCTTATTTAATTATTGGACTAATATCAATGCATTAATACCTCAGTACGCTGGTTTTTGGACATCTAGTAAATCGGTGCTAGTGAAAAAGCAGGATAAACACTTTTGCATACTTTTGAATTACTTCTAAGCGGGCTCCTAAAAGTTCAATTGCGCCGGTCAAGTTTGAGCAAAAAAAAAACCTTCGACACGCGGGATTAACATGCACATATAATATATATACAAAAGTGCTAGCTAGTGTAAAAAAAATTACTATACTATATAAAAAGTTAATCCATAATATAAACTTGTGATCGTGAGATGCACATAAACGGCAATGAGCATTCGTCGATGGCCATTATTGTCAAAGCAATTGACAAACATACTCCCAAAATGGTCAAACCTTTCCTGCTCCAGTAATCTCGTCCAATAACCAGCGGACCCAGTTGTCCCCAAATTTCTAAACCCACTCCTTTGACTTTGCCTCTTTCGTTAGCTCGCGCCGCTCAATTATATAGTATATATATATACTAGAAGGAACCAGACTGTGCAAGCACGGTCTAGGCCCATTTATAAAGTTATGACTAAAATTCATTACACTATAATTTGCTTTCAAATAAAAAAAAATTATAATTGTCAAAAAATGAGCCTAAAAAAGTTTATCTTTAGTGGAATGTTCCAAAAGTTTACTCCAACTTGCTTATTGTAATGCAATAGGGATATATACTGTATTGTGTGGACAAACAATAGTAAAGAATTCAAAAATCAAACACATGAGAAATGCAAGACCGGGTCAATGTTAACATAAATGATACATGCTTCATAAAACTCAAGTATCATGCTATTATAATTGCAAATGCATAAAATTTCACTACTGTTTCTTTTTTAAACAAAACACCATCATGTAAAAACTTCTATCCCATAAATTCACAATTAAACTTTCAAGAAAGTTGAATGGAAGGCTTTTCAATGCATAAAAAGGGTACAAAAATTCAATACCAAAGAATTAGTAAAGGAAGTGCAAGATTCAATTATGCATTAAAAAGGAACTAAAACATCATAATTGCAAAAAATAAATTTTGCATTTAGATTTAAGACAAACCACACAAAAGGAAAATTGTTTTGCAGAACCAAAATAATGGAAGGCTCAATGAATATCAAGGGGATCAAACCAAAATAAATAAATACACAAAGGTAACATTATAAAGAGGCAAAACAAAAGAAAAATGATAAAGGCTAAAAAAAGTACAGTAAATAAAAAAAAGTTAAAAAATATCAGTGTGTTTGGATTGTCAATTATTTCACTTTACTTACACCTTATTTACACACACTGATTTGCTTGAATCATCAACACATTTTTCAATTACTTTTTTATCTCACATACATCATATCAAAAAAGTGCTATAGTACTTTTTCACAAAAAGATCTCAATTAATTTACAATCCAAACATAGTTAATAAAAAAATTTAAGTCCATATTTGGCAGCGTGAAATGAGGGAAGAATAGGAATAAAAAGAAAATGGAATATACCAGACAATAGGAGTAGTGGAGGTAAAAGGTCTATTGTCTATATTTTTCCTAACAAAAAAAAGATGATCATGATTTTTGAACAATAGAATAAAAGAAATATCCATTCCCGTGCAAGAAAAATATACATTCAATTAATTATAGAGGAAAAAGGAAAAAAATGCATTGATTGAGCGGAACGAGGAAAGGTAGAGAAAAATTAGAATGAAGGAAAAAGAAAAGAAAAGAAAAGAAAAGAAATACTAGATTAAAGAGTTAAAATTGATGGAATAGGAAGTGACAGTATAAATCAGTTGATTGTTGCGACACCTCTTCATAATCAACAATAATTATCTTAAAAAATAGTAAGAAAATAATCTTAATAAAATTAATTATGAAGAAAAAATTCGAAGGGGGAAAAAGAAAGATGAAGAAAAAAAAAGGGAGATGAAGCTTAGAAGCATAGGCAGAAAAAGGAAGAAAAGAAGAATTGGAAGGAGAGATATTTATGACTTTTGAGTAACTAAAAAAAATAGTGGAGCAAAAATTCAACTACAAATAGAAACTGACACTTGTCAAAATAAGAGATTATACACTTGGCAAAAAAAAGAGGTTGCTACAGTAACCTCTCTTTCTTTGTATATGCAAGGTAGATATATATATATATATATATTATTTTTTATTTTAATAATAAAATTACATATATATCCGTTATATTTTTTTATTTGTTAAGAAGGGACCTTGAACTGCAGAAAATTGACTTACATGAGGAACATACGCAACCTTGGACGCCATGATTAGCTGCAGCATCTTTTGATATTGTAGGGTAAATTCTTCTGAATTATAGTCGGTGCATATTTAATTTTGATGTATAAGATTCATTAGTAGTTTTGTTCATCAGCATTCATAGCAAACTGTGCATGTAATGGCTGTAATATCTGGAGGCCGTGACTTGAAATGCTAGTTTGTAGCTTTATAGGGTGATTGATGTTTGATCTGATGCTTGTAAGATACAAATTCTTGAACCATAAGTTATGTCAAAATAAAGATTTGGTTATTTGTGATCATTAATGTTTAGATTATTTCATTAGGATCTAAACAATTCCGCGGAACACAAATTACAAAAATCTTTACCCTGAAACTTTTAGTTCAGAGGCATAGTGAGGAAGCCTGGAGATTTTTCTGCAAGAAGATTCTGATTGTAGGATACAAGACTATGCCAACTTTCAGGCTCTCATATTTAAGTTGAGTAAATTACATAGTATTTAGTTTGACAACGGTTTGCCATCTGATATCAGGAAAACTGCTGTTGCATTACTTCCCAGATTTACTTTACGTAGTAAAACTAAACTTAAAAAACGTGGCTGTCAGACTGGCGGTGCAGACAATTCCTATACTTTCTGAAGGTTGAGAAGATTGAAAAAGGCACCACGCTTGTTCTTGAGCTGACCATAGCTTCCCTGCTCAATCACTTTTCCCTCAGAAACAAAGGCAACTGAGTCTAAGTTCTTGATTGTGTTGAGCCTATGTGCCACCACAACTGTTGTCCTTCCCACCATTATTCGATCCAATGCTTCCTGTACAATTTGCTCAGATTGCAAGTCGAGAGCACTGGTTGCCTCATCTAGCAGTAGTATGGTTGGATTCCTAATTATGGCTCTAGCAATTGCAATTCTCTGTTTCTGCCCTCCAGATAATTGCACTCCTCTTTCTCCACATTCGGTTTCATACCCATTTATCAGGGATCTGCAGAAAAGCAAATTAGAAATCATGTCTAAGCATTATATTTCTGGTTTTGATTGAACATTAAGGCTTTATGTATCGCATCTAAATTCCATTAAAATACTATGATCACACTTACGAGATAAATTCATGAGCATTGGCTGCTCTAGCAGCATCCACCACCTCATTTTCTGATGCATCAGGCTTCCCGAAGACTATGTTATCACGGATGCTACCTGAATATATCACCGGCTCTTGGCTTACGAGTGCCATTTGCCTTCTGAACCACCCAATGTCAAGCAACCTTATATCCAGCTGATCCACCTTAACTGTTCCTCCGGTGACATCGTAGAATCTTTGGATCAAAGCAATAACTGTTGACTTTCCACAACCACTTTTTCCGACAAGACCAATGCTTGTTCCTGGTTTCACACCCAAGCTAAAGCCATTTAATACTCGGATCTCAGGCCGGCCTGGATATGCAAATTCAACCTTTTTCATCTCTATGCCACCGCTTATTTTCTTTACCTTGGTTTCTGTGTAGCCATCACCGGCCTAATACATCATAAAGAATTAAAGTCTCAGAAGCTACAGTAGTAAGAGCAAGAGAGATTGACATATACTAGCATGAAAAAAACCTAAAGAGAATATAAGTCTAGTACTACTCTTAAATGACTCACTTTGTCAGTTTCTGGAATCAGAGATTTGCGGTCAAGAATGGCAAAGATAGATGCAACAGCTGCTGATCCCTTGGCTAGATCAGAAGTCATGCTCCCAGCTTCAGCTATAACTTTGCCAGTACTAACCAATATGAAGAAAGTTTTGAAAACATCCCCAGATGATATGTTCCCAGCATTGACTAGTTTTCCACCATACCAAAAGTCAAGAGCCCAGCTCATGAAAGTAAGACCTTGAGCTGATCCTATCCCAACTCCAGCAAGCAAGGATTTCTTTCTGGCCTCTTTCCTTGCCTCATCCTGAGCTTCGTCAAAAATCTGAAGAACTTTATGGATGCTTCCATATGAGGTCACAATTCTATGATTGTAAACTGCTTCTACAGCAATCTGAGTGCTATCATGCTGAGCCTTAACGAATTTAGCTGTGATGGTAGATAACAATACCCGTCGTGTATAAAAGCATAGAATTGTGAGTGGCTGGACAGCAATCATAACAAGGGCAAGCTTCCAAGCCACAATTAGCCCCATGATCATTGCAATGGTTACAGCTGAAGTTGTTTGAACCAAGAGAGAAAGCCTATCAGCAACAAGAGACTTAACTAAGGATGCTTCAGTACTCAATCTCGAACATAAGACTCCACTTGAATTCTTTTCTTCATCAAACCAAGCTGGTTCAAAGGTTAAAAGTTTCTCAAGCACTCTCAATCTGATTCTTTTGGTCAGATGTTCACCCATGTAACCAAAATTGTAATGTTGACAGAGATTCACAACCATGGAGACAAGGCAAAGTGAACTAAAAATTGTAGCATAAGTCTGTATTCGAGCTTGCATTTCTTCATGACTTGGTGAGAAGAAAGCTGAGATCATGCCACCAATAGTTAGTGCATAGACAGGTTGCACTGCTCCAAAAGCTATTGCTGAGATGCTTCCAATAACTCCTTGTTTCCATTCAGGTGAGTTCATGGAAAGTAATCGAAAAAATGAAGGGGGAGGATAAGGTGCAGATTTAGGGGTGTTGTCTACGGGCAAGGGTGAGGCAAAAATAGCTGGGCTTCTTGTTTCGCTTCTCCTGCCACCACTGCTTTTTGCAACTGAAGAGGCAGAAGCTTCCACATGATGCTCTTGATCAACAGCACTAAATTGTCTTTGGAATTTTGCCATCTTTGCGTAGTATCCGTTCTTGTTAATCAGTTCACTGTGCGATCCCATTTCAATGACACAACCACCACTCATAACGGCTATTAAGTCTGCATTTCTTACAGTTGAGAGTTTGTGGGCGACTACCTGGTTCAGGAAAACTCATGCAAGTGTCACGGCTAAGTGAAGATACACAGTTCCAAGTCATCTTACTTATTGGCAGCTTTAATGGCCATAATTGGAACATTGATCAGTTAGATTTTATTCTTAGATTTCTCTTGTGACTAGAACTAGAAAAATACTCTTAGGAAGAAGCACAAGAAACAATTTGGTATAGGATTAAAACGCTGAGAAGATTAACCAGGCTTTGCAATGTATCAAAAATGGGGACAATGAGATGAAGGCTTGAAGTAATTTGAAAATGACTAAGAAGACAATACCAGCGTAGTTCTTCCCATGGAGGCTTGATCTAGTGCATTTTGAACAAGTGTCTCCGATTCCGAGTCAAGTGCACTTGTAGCCTCGTCAAGAAGAAGAATCACAGGATTTCTTATGATGGCTCTGGCAATGGCAATTCGCTGCTTTTGCCCACCAGACAGAAGTGCTCCTCGTTCACCAACCTATGACCGCAACAAAACATAGTAAGATCAGGCCCAAATTTTGGTACAGACCCCAGCAGTACAACTTTCTAATATAGTTGTCATTTCACGACAATTGGCAATATAAGTTTGCTTAACCAAAAAAAAAAAAATCACCAATAATTATCACGGTACCTTAGTCTCATATCCATCAGGAAGTTGCCTTATGAAATCATGGGCATTTGCTGCCGTTGCTGCAGTTAGTACTTCATTCATGGTCGCATCATGCTTGGCAAACATGATGTTCTCCTTTATTGTTGTCGCAAATAGTGCATGTTCTTGACTAACTAAACCCATCTGTGATCTCAACCATTTTAGCTGTAAACATTTTATGTCTACGCCATCAACGCGAACAACTCCACTGTTCGCATCATAAAAACGTTGAACCAATGCAATGGCAGTGGATTTTCCACTTCCGCTTGCGCCAACAAGAGCCACGGTCTTTCCCGCTTCAATCTTAAGATTGAAGTCTTTGAGCACGAGCGAGTCAGGCCGGGAAGGATAAGTGAATTGGACATGCTCAAATTCAACTTCACCTCTTATTTTATCTAGCTGAGTCCCCTTTGTATCATCACCATCAATTTCTGGGATCCGATCAATTCTGTTAAAAATTCTAGAGACTGCAACAGAAGCTTCTGTGAAGTACTTCACCTCTGGTAAGGCCATTCCGAGGGATCTGCAGGACAGTAATTATTTCTTAACTGAGAAAGAATAAAATTGCTTGATGATTGTTTACTTGTTACTTGAATAATCTACAATGTGTTTGGAACTGGTGGCTTGAAAGATTCTGAAAACCTGATACAAGAATCGCTGAAATTGATGACACGTTTCTCCTAAACTGGTGATTTAAAGATAGACAAGGCAGAAAAGCATCTGCGACAAAATCAATGCCAGACAGCTTTTGTGATTCATGAATAATCCGAGTATAGGATGGTGAGGAAATAGAATTCTTTCGGTAATGTAAGATTTAAGATTCATGAGCAAAAGGATAAAATCGAGAAATCAAGATTCAGTTTTGAGATTATTATCAGTTAATTAGATAGAGAGGTATCGCTGGAAATGCTTATAGTCATATCATGCCAGCCTAATGCTTTTCCATATTTCTGTACATTACAAGTACTAGTCCATTTATTGTTGAAAAACCAAATTCAGCATTCGGGAACTGAAAATTGGCTTTAGAAGCAAGAGAATTGGCAAGGGTAGAATAAAAATTCAAGTGCATAAATCACATGCATTAGACCTGATAACCTCTTGAATTGGCGAACGGCACAATTAATTGATGATTTATTAGAAACATACGAAGTCACTAATACGTAGTCTAGGCACCATAGAAAGCTTTTCAGAGGGGATCTAATTGCATTATGATTTTGCGGTTGCAAACTCTTGGTACCAGGACTGATATGCTGCATACATTCAAATAATAAACGCGAGACAAATACATCCAATGATGTCATGCCTGCTCATCTGATGAACATTTGGCAGCTGATCAAAATTCTATGTACTCTAAAGCCGGTGAATCACTTAAAAGTTCTACACAAGCCACAGATGGAACATGTTTCCTCAAAACATTTTGTATTTCTATAATTATATTTCCTCGAAACACATTCAAAGAGAAGAATTTTTCATCATACATATGACACACAGTGACAATTAAAGAGCATTAATGTCTCTAGAAAAGTATTTCTTTGTGTAGCAGTTCTCAAAATAAACAAAATAAAGTCCTCCAGAATTACGTGATTTTGCAAAGCAAGACGCAGTGAATTCTTCTAGTCCCAAAGAAAATAGTCCTACAGGCGTGCAGACAATCTCTACTTACTAAAATCCAAATTAAGCAAATGATCCTAAGGTTGGCAATCTCGGATAATTATAGTCTACATTCTCTAGCTTGCCATAATAGGAAAAGGCTGAAACTAAAATTTTCATCTAGCTAGACTAAAATCCAATAGCGTTGGGCTGAAATCAAAGTGAGCCAAAGAAGATATTGTATATTACTTACGAAGAATTATCTGCTACTACTAGTATTGAAAACAATGCAAAAACTATAGACGCTGAGGGTTGTTGGAAGGAAGTAAAGAGAGTGACATACAGTCCACCCATGACGAAGGAAATCCCAGCTGCATAAATTCTTCCTCCACTTTCTCCTTTGTACATAACCAGATGACTCCCATACCAAGCAAGCAAAGCCCATATTGCAAAAGCAAGCCCCGTACTTCCAACAGCAAGACCTTTTGCAATCCCTTGCTTTATTCCCAGCTTCGTGGTACGATCCAAGATTGATGAATACTTCTGTACAATCCCTCTCTCCGCGGTGAACGAATACACAGTTTTAATGGAACTAAGAGCCTGCCCCACAATGGCATTTGCTTTGCTGTATTCCTCAGAGGACTTCTTGGATAGAAATAGGAGGTACTTTTTGTAGATCAATCCAGGGATAATTAAGAGTAGCATTGTTGGAAAGGCCACCAAAGCCAACCTCCATGAAAAGTAGGTAGAAAAACCGAGTGCAGATATAAATGATGTCGAGTGCATCAGAAATAGCGGTACCTAAAAGTAAGATGAAAAATTTTAGAGGTAACAGAAAGTAAAACGGACATACCAAATTAGGGTCAAATCTTGCTTCAAACTTTGATTTCTTGCTTCCTTTCTTGTTGTTTCTCAGGTGTTAAAGTGTAGGCCGTGTAGGTTAAAGTACTGTATTGTACCTTTTCACTCAGGACTTCTTGCATGAGAGAAGTGTCTTTAGAAATGCTATCAATAATTTCTGAAGTGGTCGCTTCCTGTGAATCAAAAAACCCAACTTCTTGTCTAAGAACAGCTTCTAGATACTTGTAACGGATTTTGAGGACCTGCCTCTCGCTGGTTTTGCTCCAACAGTAACCTTCTGCAATAATAGATTAGTGAAATAGTCAGTAAAATGAAATGAAGATGAAAGCAATCCTTTAATGAGTCTGTTATCTCTTTACTTTAAAAAAAAAGAAAATAAAATAAAAGAAAAGGTATAAGGTCCCGAGAAGTTTAGAATTTAGGGTTTTACTAATCAAGTTACTTCATTTGTATATTGAGTTCCGAACATTGTTAATTTATAGTTTTATATCTTTGTTGATATATGTCTAGCTCCTCATTGCTCAAGTACTCATCAATAGTGTGTTTAGATTTTGTAGAATGATTATGTTGTGGTTTATGTCGAAATAGTGAGTGACAGTACTGATTTCACTCAAGCGTAAGCTATCAAGGAATCCAGGAAAAAAGTTTACAGGAATATACCCATAAAAGCAACAACCATAACTGCTAATCCCAAGTAGACAAAGTATAAGCTGCACTGCAAAATAGATAGAAAACATATGTGAGAACTTTGTTAAAAGTTTCCCTTTTCCTTTAAAGGTTATTTAAGAACTTGAAACAAGAGAGAATACTACTGTAGAAAGCCACAGAGCTAGCAAGGGAGGTTGAGAATATGGAGATAAGAACAAGAAAATGAGAATGTATAGGCTAACCTTTTCAACCACGGCCATGAAATTCAAATGGTTCAACTGTGTCTTACCGTAACCCAAGCTATTAAATAGATGGGTGACATAGAGCAATAGGCAGTTTGTAGACAATCCATCCCCAATGGCTCCAACAGTTCCCAAGAACATTAGCGAAAGGTCTTGCCAATCAGCATATCTGAAAATGAGAGCTATAGAGTTCTTCCCATTTATTGTGATATCTCGTTTCTCCATATTGCCTGATGAAGAACTCATTTCTTAGGTTTCAAGTTGCAGCTACAATGCAATGGTTGAATATCAGTTTGATGACCAGATGTTCCCACAAAGCAAGCAGCTAGTAGAAACGCAAAACACATATAGAGCTCGTCAATATACTACACCCTACGGTTGCTAGCTTGATTTGTATCAATATAGAGGGTGCGACCAGTCTATTTATGCATACTAATCCTTATGACTTCTAAATTGGAAAAAAACAGGTTTTCTTTCGTGAAAAAAAAAATAAAAAAGCATGAGTTCAATCCCATGAAGAAGCAGCCCTACCAGTCAAGCTTTTAGGGTGGGGTTCGCGGAATATATAAGCTCTTTCAATATCAGGGTGGTGTTGCTTTCAATACCACCAAAACTTGAGATAACACTTTCGTAGGAGTGTCAAATAAAGATGACTATGACTCGTGTCTCCTTGTCCGGCTTTAATGTTGTTAAGCTTTATATTCTTTAGGCTTTTGTTGGTTTATTTGTGTGGCATGAAGTTGCTATTATCAAATTGCCCTTTAGCTCCATTTTGTGATCAATTATTGGATATTGGTGGATCTACCAAACAAATTTTTACTTAGGTAAGCAACTTGCTGCCATATTTGGCAAATGACAACTTTGTGTATCCAATTATGGAGATTTTCTCCAAGGATTACCACCTGCAAATGGAGTAGCAGGTGCACAGGATGAGTTTGCAAGTTCTTCTAGTTGCTCAACTTGACTCTACTATCATGTAGGGCAACTCAGGTACATATAATTGACAACTTCACACGCCAATATTTTTTCACGGTAAAGATTTGTTATACATTAAAAATTACATCTGACGTACGCTTATTTTTATCTGAGTACTACGCATTGTAGGTAGAAAAAATAATGTGTTTGGATAGAGTGTTATTTAAAATATTATTTAGAATAATTACTGTAGCATTTTTAATTACTGTAGTATTTTTTGTGATGTGATATATGTGAAATAAAAAAGTGGATTGGAAAATATGTTTATAATATAAACGAAATATTATTTGAAGAAATGGGGTATCCAAACAATATAGAATTCTTTAAGAACCCTCTATCATAAATAATGACTTCAACTAGAATTTCGGTAGAAGAAACCTATATATATATTTTTTACAACCTTTGCTACAATGCCCCGACAGCCCAGCCCAATGAAAAAAAGAAAAGGCAAACAGAAATAAAAACTAAATCGAAACCCCCTCCCCCCCCCCAAGCAAAAAAAACCCAACTACCCCTCTTTTTTTGTGGGGTGGGCGGGGGGGGGAGGGAAATCTAAGAAACTTTGATTGTGTAGATCTACTAATTGATAACTAGGAAACATTATTGAAACCACCCCAACCCCCCCGGGCGGCCGCCGCCCCGCCCCAAACCCCCTTCAAAAAAAAAGGCATAACCTGGAAATATGGAAGACCAGGCTTGCTTTGAATCGACGTGAATGTGGTCCTTTGTACTCTTACCATTGTTTTTTATGCCCTTATGTTTGTCTCGAGGGAAAAGTTTAAATTTGAAAAGATGTAAAGTTACCATGATACTCATGTTTTGGCTTCACTCTTAACTGCTACTCGTTTTCTTTTACAACATTCTGTACCAATTCCTAATTGCAAGGCGTACATCGTCAGGCATATTAATCCGACAAGGATTAACAAGATTAGTACGTGAAATTAGAGAACGTTTCTTTTATTCTGGTTCCCCTCGCTAATTAGAAACTGAGTAACACCCATTGGTTTAAAACCTAGTCGGACCGGCCCCTAGACCGGTTGAACCATCAATGGTCTGCTTTCTGGTCCGAGCAACCCTCGAAATTAGGAGTGTGTAAAATCAAAAAATTTCGATTTACTAACCAAATTCGAAATTCAACACTGAAATCAGAATTTTCGATTTTAAATTCATAATTCGAAATCGAAATTTCCGATTTCAATTTCATTTTATAATATATATATTTATATATATAATAATTTTTTTATTTCAATTTCATTTTATAATATATATAATAATATTTTATAATATATGTAATATAAAATTTATATTATATAACAATACATCTAACAAAAAAGAAAAAAAAGGAAAAAAGCTTTCTGAATTCGGTGAATTCGGAATTTACCGAATTTCAAATTGAATTCAGAATCAATTTCGAATTCGAAACTGGTGAATTGGCAATCAAATTCGGTCAGTAATTCTATTGCCAAATTTTTGAAATTTTCGAATTCAAACTTCCGAAATACCGAATTCGAATTCGTTGCATACCCCTACTAAAAACTCAGTTGTGCTTGAGCAAAACCAGAAACCGTTGACCCATTAAACCTGGACGGTTTTGAGAGAACTAACTGGTCCAATCCCTTCCTTTAATTAAGTCTAAAAATTTTGAAATTGGTCAATTAATGTCGTTAATTAACATTCCTAATTCAAACCTTACCAATCATGGATGGTAATTGTCTTCAATCAACTAGACATAATAAATATTGCCTTATCCTTTTCCCTTGTCTATCTTTTTCATAATTATATTTTTAACAATTTTCTAATCAATTATGGATGCATAATTGTCTCTACAATTGTAAGTATTGCCTTATTTCTTTTCTTTTTCTCTCTCTTTTTTCTAATTATATTTTAACATTTTTTCTAACATTTATAAGATATAGTATAATGATCTTTTTTTTAATGCATTTTTTTTTTTTTTTTTGTCATTGCCTTTAATGCCTCTTTTTCAAACTGCTATTCATATAATTTAAGAAAAATTAAAATGTTAGAAATAGTACTATGCAAACTTCTTTTACCTTTTACATATATAAGTTACTTGAGTCTCAAATTCAATACTCACGAGATTAAAATGACAACTAAAGTAATTATTTCTAATATAAGGCTAAAACTTATACAGATATTTGCATATTGTTAAATAATATCATGAGTTGATAATGGTTAGCCCAATGGTTGAACTAGTAATTCTTGACCCAATCATTTTTTTCTTTGTGAGTCAATGAATGGTCTAGATTTCAAAACCTTAACACCTATCTCCACCAACCCATAGCAATTCAAAGAAAATCTTCTTTCTCTAAGCATAAAAGGTGAAAAAGGAAAAGATGAAAGTATCCCTTTTAAAGGAGGACCAAGTGTAGCCGGGAAGGTTAGAGTTGGAATATTTCAAGAATCAGTTCTAACGTGGAATCCTAATCCATTGATCCTTGGCCCTCCTCCTGGCTAGTTGTTCGTAAAGTCTAGCCTTCAACTTTTTAACTTTTCAATTCATGCTATTATATGTTCGTCAAGCAACATGTTTACATAGACAACAGCAACATACGTGACCACATGAATGTGTGTGTATGTATATATATACTTAAAATTAAGCAGACAATGTATAGCCAAAACTACTTACAGATTATACATGCAGTGTTACAGGCTTGATGTGTCTCTGTGGAAGCCACGCATCATCAGAAAGTAGCAGCTCATCAAACCAACACCAATAACAGATTGTTCATAAAACTTCTACCCAACATAAGGAGGATCGGATTTCTAAGCACCTGAACTATAAAAATCTATACAAGAATGGATCCTAGTTTCTGTAAGTATGGGACATTTTCCATCTTAGGATATTGACTTCAGCTAGCAAATGCTTCACTCCTGGTCTGCACATATATATAGTGCTGCAACCGATTTAATTCAATCACATGCTTGTGACCTGATGAAAAAATGAACGTGTTATTCGTTTCATTCTTTGTTTATTCCGATATAGCACAATGACTGATTAGATGCAATCCCAAACATAAGAGTACCTTTGTGTCAAGTTTGATTATTTTGATGAATTTCAAATTTTGTTCAAATTTAGCTTATTTACTTCAGTACTAGCTGAATTCGGATGAACTTCTATCAAGTCGAATTCAAGTTAAACTCGAGTAGTATGAATTTTTAATATATAAATTTTACTTCTACGTTAATCGAGTCAAATTTGAGCCAAATTTGAAAAGCTGTCAAATATAAAACACTGTCTAAATTTAATTTTTTATTCAGATTCAACTTAATTAGTAGACGAACTCAATTCGAATATCGAATAACTTGTTTCGATGGTACCCAAACACTTGGTCAAATACACCCATATTCACATAAAGTTCAGCAAATTAGCACATTGATCATGGTTGGAATGGCATCAAACAGCCTTTTACATATTCAGATACTTTTTGACGTCTAACATTGTTGACCGTCGTCTACATTTCACGTGGAATAAAACCGCAAATTACGAAGTATGTATTTTAATCTCTTCTAAACTTGTTAATTGCCGCGGACCAAGTGGGTAGAAGAGCACTCATCATAGGGTACCACATTGATTAGCTAAATAAATTAATCCATTGGGTGTGAAAGATGATTGTAGCTGTGGAGGACTTTTGGTGGAGGCTAGGCTTAGCACTAGCATTATTTATGATAATTTAAGGTTAGTGGAGTGATGACGTCCTCCATCATTAATTTGAATGCTAAGGAGTCCGAATTTGAAAACCAAAAAGCAGCCCGTCACCTGATGTCTCGTGAAATCCTTTATTTTTTGGTCCTTTAACTAACGATGATGAATCTGCTACCATAAAATATATATTTTTTTGGGAAAATTCATTGGAAACGTGTGTTATAGTACATAGACGGCGAAGAGTAGTTTATAAATCACTACCGCCTCCGGACTTGAGATTCTTGGACGGAACCAAAACAAACACGACTACTTCTACTTTGCACCCCTAATGTTTTTACAATAATCTTCACTTTGTGCTCTCAACTTTTGTGCTCAACACATCACACCCTAAATTTGAGAATTCATATCTAAATACCATAATTGTATGCATTATCAATTTCACACGAACAATACGCACCTATACACCATGACACTTTTTGTAATCTATTGTTAAGAAAGCGCACTGGTTCTTAAGAATCTCAACAAAAAAAAACGAGTAAAAATATATGTTGTTATCTCCCCTGAGGTTTCTGACAGTCTCGTTCTCCTCTTCAGTGGTTTCAAAAATATCACAATCCTTCCCTAAGGTTTAGAATCAGCCCATGATGTCAAAAGTGAACATAAAAAAGTGTTTTCAGGAAAGAGAGGGAATTTTGTTTCCATAAATGCCCCTGAGGTAAGTGTACAATTTATATTAGTGAAATAATGAAAATTAATAAAAATAAAAAATAAATTAGAAAAAAGGGATAATTTCAAATACAATATGTTATTCATCAATAATATTATATCAAAAGCTTTTACTAGATAGTTATTTGTTCCAATTGCATATTAAATCAATCATTAGTACTTATGAGAGTGCATTAAATATTTAGTAGAGAGGTAGTTTACTTCAATAAGTAGCATATATATAAATACTTAGTGAATGTACAATCTGGTTGAAATAATGTACACCGTATTGTCGACCGAGTACGATGCATAGAAATTGTTGAACATGCAGTTATTTGTTCACATGCATATTACAATTAGTCATCGCAGTAATATACATAGTGCAATGGTATGTATACATTTGGAATGGTTATTGGTGCTTTGACCCACTTATGCATCTCCTTACAAGCTGTAGTGGGTATGTAATTTTATCTATATGACTAATACTAATTTGCCTATAAACACCTCACACAGGGTGATCTATGAGGTACAATCAGTTTACAAATATATACATTATGTTAGATGTTAGTTACTTGACTATGTATATCTATAAAAGATAGTGTAATGGTATGCATAAATTTGGAATGGTTAGGTGTTAAAAAAATATACATCATGTTAGGTGTTAGTTATTTGACTATATATACATGTAAAAGGGAGATTAGATATAGCGTAGAAAAAAATAATTACGTAAGTTGGAATATATTTGTCCTGATAATCACGAAATATTAGCTGACTTGTGAGGGTATTTAAGTCTTTTTGGCCATGATGATGTAAAAAATGGGACCTAAATTCTGACAGGGGAGGTTTGTGATATTTTTTAAACCACAAGGCAGGAGAGTGAGACTGTCAGAAAGCTCAGGGGAGGTATCTGAAATTATCCCAATGATATTACCACAACATGTTTTGAAATCCTGTAGTAGATTTCTTTGAAATAACATCAAAGCGCTTCACTAATCAAAGGTAAATTCATTATACAAAAGGCGAATTTGTTATTTCAAGCGATATATGTTGTGGAACCAAAAAAGGTGTTGTGATGATATCATTAATCTTTTATCTATTTCCTTTGACAATATAAGCGATTGAAACGATTTGGACCATTTTAGCAGATTTATGAGTATGAAGTGTCCAAAATAAAAGTTAAGGGTGTAAAATATGACATTACAACAAATATCAGTGAGCGCGGAGTGACATTAGTCCGAACAAAACACTACTAATATACAGAGTACTAAGAAAATCAAGCAAAAGCAAATACAACAGAAGAACAATTTCCCAAGGATATCTGAGTGAACTGGGGCGCAACCATACTATTGCTATAGATGTCTGGACTCTTATGTGCATCTTAATTTGGTCTCAAGAACGGTGACTTAAGCTATTAAAACCAGTAACAATCAACAGGAGGGTCTCTGTTCTTCTATCCGCTGGAATATTGGTATCGCAACAACACTGCTTAGGATATGCATGCTGAAGTCTGATTATAACTCTGCCACGAGTTTCTTATCAAGTAAAAACCATTATAATCTACCTTAAATACAGAATAAACATTTCAGAGTATGATTACGACCATTATAATCTACCTTAAATACAGAATAAACATTTCAGAGTATGATTACGACTCTATCGTCAATTTCGATAAAGTAATAATGACTGAGTACCTTTTATGTTATTCACGGTGGAATGAAAGGACTATCATCGTTTCTCTTAATTTATATGCTAAAGAGTTCCTAACTTTCACTGGTTGGGAGGCCCATGCGATACATTAGGCTTTGCACAGCAGTTTGCAAGATATGGTGTACGTGAAGATAGCGAGTCCCCACTGCAAACCACTAATTGAATCCTAAACCATTATGACGAAGCTTTGCCTTTGCCATTGAATGTACCAGACACATATTTAAAGCTTGCTTTCTTCTTTTGAGATTGGCGTCGATTGTTTACAACGATCAAATGGTTCGGCCCCGGAACTCTGAATTTTTGAACTTTTATCATATACCCATACTTGGTGACAAAGAAAGCACGCAAGAGTTATTTTATTTCTCTCAGGTATATCCTGATTCTCACTTTACTCTCTAATCTTTTTATTTGTGTCATTTAACCTCCAAGAGACAAAATACCCTTTCATTATGCCGATTCCCCCCCCCTCCCCCTCTTATCTTTTTTATTCTAAACTAGGTTTGAATTGTTTAGTTTGAGAAGATAAAAATTTTCTCCAACAAAAAGTATAGGAAGTCCATTTACTAATTTACAAAATTGAATAAACTATACATATTTCTTCTATGTAATTAATTAAATACAAATCAAGTTCATCTATTTTCCAATTTAAGAAATTAAGAAAAAAAATATATTCCATTTCCTTATGCGTAGACAATTCAAAGTCAATTACGGATTTTGTACAATCACGCCGCGTTCACATGTCAGTTATTTCGGTTTTTTTTTTCTTGTCTAATAGGTTTTGTTTATTAAGATCTTTTCTTTGCAATTTTTTCAAAATAATCAATTGTTAGTGTATTCTCTAATACACATGCTCCTTTCATGTAAAACTTTAATACCATAGATTAGAGCGGTCAAAATTAAACCACATGTTAAATTTCATTGGAAAAAAGAGGTAGAAAACTTTTTAAAATAAAAACGTAGTATAGTAAGGGGGTATTTTTGTTAGAGGTCAAGCTTGCAGACCCATTAACTCACACAGATATTAGAGGTCATGTTTGTTTGTTTGTTTGTTTGTTTACACAGATAAGTATTTTGCAGGCGCATGATTGCTCGTAATTATTGCAGCGATCTACATTTTAAAAAGCCCTAATTGCTGCTATCGTACGAAAATGACCAAAGAAAAAGTAATTTAAGATCTCAATTAATGGAGCGTACTATTAAAACTCACTTTAATCAACAGCGAGGTTAGCAACTCACGACAGGCAATTTTTTACAGTTTGATCTGATGTTTCAAATGTTTGCTAAGCTGGCCTAACATCTCAATCCCCAAACTACTTAAATATTGTAGTGCCATGACGAGTCCACAGAATCTGGCACACACTTTAACACCAAAAATCCACTAAATTTTGGAGTGGTAAGAGGAGTCCACATAATCTTTATGAACTGAAACCCAATCCAAGCCGTAGAACAATTACCTTCGCTCAATCCTTGGCCCATAAATTCATTATTCTAAGGGATAAGGACAAAGGAAACAGGATGGCCCTATTGTTCTAAACCGTAAAGCACCAATAGCAAAAATTGAGTAGTTATATTGGCAGAGGACTCGTTTAACTAACTGGAAAAAGACACAGACCATACGTGAAGGAAATGGGGCAGGAACGGTTGTCAGATCTCTGACAACCGTTCCTGCGAGTTCACGGCTGTGATTTTGGCCCAAAAATTTGTGCGACTCAAATTACATGTGGTAACTCGATTTTCACACCATGTGTGAATCCCACAGAAAAGTGTTCTAAAATTATGCTATGTATAAAGAAAGTTACACCCTGTGCTACCGATGTTACGCGCAGTACAAAATGCACACAATTGATACAAACGGTTGCACCTGCAACCGTTGTGCCCCTTGTCCGTGCGTGAAACTTGGCTTTAGGCTGCTCACCTTTTCTCATCTCAATTAAAGCAAAGGGATGTATGCCCTCTTTTTCGTCAACTACAATAGAGTTGGTCATCCATCCTTCGCGGATTTGCTTTCACCTTAACCTGGCAATCAATCAATGTCACCTCCACTTTTCATTTCAACCGCATTAGTCCAATAGCCAAATGAAAGACAGTATAGCGACGCCTAATCAAACTCCAGCACCGCAAGTGTTTTAACTGTGGACTAGTATTTAATTATAATCTATATAGCAAGGGACGTAGAGGACAAACAGACAACACAAGATTCCATTTTAAAGAAGCCGTACACAACAACGACAGAAGATTCCATTTAAAAAACCATTTTCTTTTTATCTCTTATCGAATTGACATTTTTTTTTAATCAAACAAATCGAAAACCTCAAGTCTTTCAAATGTTATTTAGATGAAGCATTACCGGCACTCCCGCCACTAAGATAATTAAAGACTTGCTTCAAATTTCCTCTGGAAGGGCGAGCATTTACAGCAAATTTACAGATAAAAACCAACCGCCGTCGCAATTCTGACTTAGTCATATGTGTCTCGCTGAAAGATTTCCCATCATCGAATTGTCCTGGTGAAAGTTCTTAACATTAGAAAATGACCGCTTAAAAGACAAATGGTGATCTAGCAACAAGCCCCATCACAACGGATGAAAACTTTCAAGCAGGCTCCTACATGATCAGTTAGAGTAATTGTCTAAGAAAGAGGCGAAAACAACAATACAAAATTGATCCGGTACCCCCCCCCCCCCCCCCAAAAAAAAAAAAAATAAAAATCATGATTTGGTTATATATCTTAATGCATACCTTTGTCGTTGAATAATGATACCAAGATTGCCAGACAAACACATATACTGATGTCTTGTCCTGCAAGAAGAACAAATTTCATCACATTTAAGAAGATACACAAAGATCTTAAGCTAGGTTTAACGCGTAAAAGACACCATTAACAGGAGACCTAAAATGTGGTTAAACAGGCTCTTCTACTATCTATTCCACATGAAGAAATTAAACTGCAGCAAAGCATATCCTATAAATTCTCATTCCCAACAGATGTCCCTGAAAAAAAAAAAGGTTTGAACTATGTTTAGCCTGACATTGGTGGTTACATCTCTAGGGTCATTTAAGGCTGGAAATTTGATGAAAAAAGGGGGGAAAGTATTTTTTGTGGCAGAGAACAAAGCAGAATGCCAATTGCGCTGCAGTGGCAAGGCTGTAATTGGGGTAAATGCTCAGCACAGCATATGATAATTTACAAAAACAAGATAAAATGTCAAGGTTGCAAATGAAGGACCAACTCTACCCCTACTATATGAAGAGAAGCGTGTAAAGAATTAGTTTATGAGCTATAAAATTGGGAAGGGGAAGAGATTCCATGCCATTTCCATAGAGGAGAATACAGTAATTGCAGGACACAGTGCTTACCATCATTGCAGCAAATAATGAGTCTTTTCCCTTGCCTTAAGTTCAGCCTAGCAAAATCCAGGGCATAAGGCAGATTTCTAAACAGGGAAAACCGATCAAATTTTGAGCTCTGTCCATGAAAAAGAAAAGAAAGTGTAAATGAGAATGCATTATAGCATTTGTTACATTTTTATGTAACACCTCTCTCAGACAAAATCAGCAATACATACAACAATTTGCAGATGTAAATAAGCTTCGGCATTCTCTAGGCATCGTGAAAGTGACTCTCCACCGCAACTCAACAAGCTGTCACTACATGAGATCTCCATAGCTGCATTTTGTAAATCTTATTCAGAGATAACAAAAGGACTTAAACAACTAATAGCCACAAATGCAGCAATTAATAGACAGAAAACTGATGTGGACAGATGAAGTTCGTAGTCAGTCTACTTCGTAGCTTCAATCATGATGGAGAAACAAAAAATCGGCTCATTCTCACAAAAACTATGCAATCAAAGCACAAAGCTCCAGAGAAGAAACGTTAATGCATATATTAAAGAAGGGAACAATAAAGACTACCGCATAAGACTGAAAATTATCTTACTTTTCTAAATAGAGTAGCACTTCAAAATCATAATGTATCTTAAATGGTGTATAAAAAAAAAATGTGATCCCAAGCACCCTTGGTAAGGAGATACGCATTTTTATTGTTGTTCTTGAATAGTTGAAAATGCCAAAAAGGACTCATAGTATGCAAGATGAGAATGAGAACTGGTGTCATTACAAGTTATCTTAGCTCCCTAGAAGTGGAGCTCTCACTGTCTTGCTGTTCCTGGGATTATCCAATTGCATTATACCAGGGTACAACGACCACATAAGTTGGTTTCCACACAACTTGTCATCATTGTTTTGTGTGACTCTGTTTATCCATTTTCACAAAAAAAAAAAGGGTAGAATTTCTACTGCCATTTGAGTTCTTGGAAATCAGCTATTTACAAAAAGAGGATAGCAACAACGAAAGAGAAACAAGAGTAAGCATTCAGCCAGGAAAGGAGAATAAAGAACCAGTATACCAAGACGAGTTGCACCAACTGCTACATTTGTCAAGTCCAGCCAGAATATGGTAGAGTTATCTAAAGTACTTGAACTTGAAGAGTCTTTATTTTCATCTAGGTTTGGAACTTCCAGTTCCATTGGCTGTTTGATAGGTAGGTCATCCAAGGTCCTCGAAAATTTTGAAGGCCTGACAGATATCTGAGAAGCATTTCCCCCTCTTTGAGCACGATATACTCTATCCTTTTCAACAATGTCAGCCACCTTCTGGTTACATAAATTGGGTCCTGAGTTTATAAGATCGTATGCATGCTTCCAGAAAAGGTTAGGTGATAACCCTCTAGCCCAACTTTCTTCATCATCTCCAGCCCCAGGAATATAATTCCAACTAAACTCAGAGGTGGTCTTTTGCTGATAAGCACCACTTGGGGAGGAAGCGGACACTAACATTATAGGTGTGAAATCCCAAGAATCATATTCAGGCACTTCATTTAACCAGATGACAGTTTTGTGTGAGATCCACAAAGGACGCAGTGGTTTTTCCAGGGACAAAGCAAGAGACGCAATATCAGCTCCACTTGCCTCTAGTTCCGCGGTCCAACCTTCCAAGCGGTCCTCAATAAGCAATTTCTCAGTTTCTGATACCCAGAGGGGAAGATGCAAGGACCAATCCCAATCAGAAGAGACCTGCATTGTATCATCTTCTCTAGGTAAATCAGAAACATTTGATACCCGTTGAAGCACAGGTATATCAAGATTTATGCAGGTAATATATTGTACAAGAACTTCTGTCAACAGAGCTAGTAGTTGTGCATTAGACAGCTCAGTGAAACAGTTGACCGGTCTTTAATTACCCTTCAACATGGAGAAGTGAAACAGTTGAAGAGATCTTAAGTCAAAAACAGTATATTCTGACTGCACAAGCAAGACAGAGAATACAAGCACAGGAAGATGCAGCATCCAAAGAGATATACTGCACAAATAGTAACAACACAACATACACAAACCAGCAACAAATTTGTAACAATTGTAATTTCCAATCCTACAACCAAACTGTCAAAAACAATGTAAAATTCACAAACCTTTAAAAAACTTGTTACTTACTCTATCCTGGGGACTTCCAGAGCCACCACCCACTGATCTATTTCTGTAATTGAAGATTGCACGATTTAATACACAGGTCCAAATCGGAATGGTCTTTGACATACTATCTGGAAATCTCTTCCCTTTTCTGGTTGAATCAACAATCATGCATCCTCCCTTCTGTCCTACCCATCCAACATAAGATTAACTCCATAATCCATAGAACCTATCCTTTAACAAAAACAGCTTTTTATTGGATCAAAGATATTTTCCTCGAAGCATCTACATTTATACCAAAAACCATAATGCAGTTTCCTGATCATCCTCCGCATAACTGAATATAACTTACCAACGAAATAAGTGAATGTCGCAATCCAAAGAGTTCAGAATTGATACTAAGCTACTTATACAAACTTTTATTCCTGCATTACTTAACTTATTTTCGCTTCTATTTTCTGTTACCAATTCTCCTACTCCTAAGGCCCCGTAGGATAAGAGTATCATAATCAAACCAGTTGTAGCCTTATTTTCTGCTCATAAAATGATGTCAAAGTGTAATTGCTATGTCCCATAATACTAATAAATTCAGAAATAATAATGGAAAGAAAAGACACGGAAAATTGTCTAAAAAACATGTTACAGTCATCCAAAATAAGGCGAGAGGTACCGGAGAGGAGGGCGACGTGGAGGTTGAGGCGAGAGGTATTGAAGGACCAATTGTTGGTGTGGCCATCAGTGGATTTGAAATAACAGGTGGATTGAAAGTTGGAGGAGTACCAGAGGCCGCAACGGAGGTTGGCGAGCAAGGGAAGCTCCGGCCATATCTGAGAGATCTCACCGACGAAGATAGAGTCCTCGTAAATCGAGCGGAGAGCGTTGTAGAGAGTGTTGTCTCTGCGCTTTATGGTCCGAGCTGCTTTGTATATGCTTAGTCGTTCCATGTCTAAGTCTAACGCCGCCGATTCCATTTCCCTGCCTGCCGCCTGAAAATCGTTCGCGCTACTAATAACTTTTCAGCTCGGTGCAGCCTGGATGCAGTTGAGGAAAAATCTAAGATGCGCCTTCGATTTCGAGGGGCGGTCTAATATGACTGAAATAGTAGTGTAATTACTGGTTGAGATGGGCATTGCAATGCAAAGTTATTGGGCTGAGCATGACGTGTGCTCTTCTGAATTTTTTTTCTTTTTTATTATTAATTTATTTTTACACTCTTCCGAATTTTGTTAATTCTTCTCTTTGATAATAAAAGAATTGAAAAATAAAAGAGAGCCACCTTTAAAATATGTAGTACTCCAAATATATTTATATTTCGAGTATTGATAAATTGCGTATTTATTTTATTTTATTTTATTTTTAACAAATCAGTTGCAACTGGGCCGGCGGAGCAGGACAAAAGCTACAGCAACCGCATGAATGAATCTACCTAATTAGAGATTTTAATATGCAATTATTTAATCCTTACCAGGTGAGAAGTGATTAATTGTGATAATTAAAAATTGCTACAAAAGTTTTCAATTCATCGTTTTTTGTGCGAAAAGATTTGTCCCTTTGCCGATGATGATATAGCAACGCAAGCTTCCAAAATGAGAACTTTGAGATGCTCTACAAAATTGGTGCATGGATCCACAAAACATCTATACATTTATACAGAGGTAAAAATCGAATCGAGTCGAATTCGAGTATCGCCATACTCCAGTCGATAATCAAGCTCTCGACTCGATATACAAGAGAAATACTCGAACTTGAATTCAAATGAATAGTATTATTAGAACTCGACCTCCAGCTTGATGATTATTTACAGAACTCAAATTCAACTCGTATTAGCTCGAGCCAATGCGAATCTTATCGAATTCGAGTCAGAAAAATTTCATTTTCTTGACAATTTTTGAGTGAAAAAATATTATTATCCTTTAAAAAATTTTCATACGATTTGAAACATTTCGTAAATTCAACCACTTTTTTGAACATAAGGATAATTTCATAATAATAATACATTGAAAAATTAAAATAAAAAAACTCGATAAAACTTGACAAGCCTTCAAGCATTACATCTGAATACTCAAACTCGACTTGCTCGGCTTATTGACCTCGACTCGAACTCGGTTCGAGTCAAGTTTTTGACTGCTCACGAGCAACTCAGTTTGATTACAGCCATTAGAAAGGTCCTTTCAGATTTGAATAGTGTTAGGATTAGTAGTTCTTACTCATTCAAAAGAAAATAATGTCTGACAAAACAAAAAAAGATAGAATAGTTAATTAAATGATTATAGTACACTACCATTCAAGACCATTGTTACACTCGAATATGAGAGCTATTAAGATACACGAGACATCAAGCTTCGAACCACAATTCTTCATGCAGTGATAAATGTTCCCCGGAAGAAAAAAAGGGCAATATATAAATCAATTTGAATTCAATTACGGGCTTAATCAATCTATCGCATAGTTCCAGTCTTTGCTGCATTCTTGAGAACCCCTGAGGACGCAGATGATGCAGGATTTATGGCTTTCCTTATCTTGAACACGTTCCAGGCGAAGCCTGCACAGTGTCCTGCAGTCGCCAGCACGTCTTCGGTTGCCTCCCCTGCACTTTCTCCAAACCTGTGTTTTTCCAGTATTACCAAAACAAATCACAAATCTTTGCTGTCATTATTTATCACCAAGAAAGTATAGGTGGAGCAATGTCGCTTGAGAGAATGGATGGATCATTAAGCACATTTACGAATAATATGGTGGTTTATTCGAGTGGCGTTCGCATTCTTGATATGCATGAAACATTCAGGATCGAATATTGTAGTTAGGAAAACATTTTGCAAACCAGAAGACCATACAATGCTTTCGAACCTATAGCAAGAAGCATTTGCAAGAATTGGGAAATGAGAAAGAAAACCACGCATGACTCTTTCAATTTTACAAGCGCTTCACCTTTTAGTCACCATCCTTGTCACAGCGCCTGATGTAGCAGACAAAGCCTGTTTCTCAGCAGCTTCAGCTGCATCGATAATCTTGTCTGTGGTTTTATGGACAATTAAAGTACCACTAATTAATCTATTCTAAAAAACAGAAACTGAAAAAAAAAGTCCAAATTTAAAGATTTCGTAGAATGCATAAAAGGGCATCCAAATTTAAAGTTTTTACTTACTGACAGCATCAAGGGAAGCCAAGAGTACCTCCCCTGGTAGCATGGTGAAGAATGCCTTTCCAGCTTGTGATCGAACAACTGGTGCCATCACTGACCCAGTGGCAATACCAACCCCATCAAGCATTGCTTTGCTCATCTTTTCTGTCATCTTGGACAACTTTCTCACACTTTAAATAAAAAGATTTTTTTTTTTGTGAGGTTAGTTAATACTTTCGACTTGCCAAAATAAAGTGACAACTTTCTGCCACTAATGAAATGGTAAAATCCAGTTAATACTTGCGACGTTCTGAAATAAAAGTGCTCTCTGGAATAATAAGCTAATGCAGGTATTGAAATTACATAATACCGTTTCAGGCTTTTATTCACAGCATTCTTCTTTTGGGAATCACTATTATTGCTCCTTTTACTGGAAGTTGCCGAAACACTATTTCCCTCTGCTACCAAAATTGTTTCCCCTCCTTTATGAACCTGCTTGTTGCAAGCAAATTCCGTATTCAGAATGCAATCTTGCAAGATTTCAGGCTAATGGAAATGAGAACTAGTAAAACTGTGAAAGGAAAATCACAAGCGTCGTGACCAGACAGCAAAGCTTTCTAGAAGCTGAGTAAGACAGAACACCTTTCATTTATTTGCTCAAATGAAAATTTGGTTTTGTAAAAATGCCTTTTGACCAGGAAAAAGCTAAGCTTATGGAAGCAGTAATTTCAGGTTAGGAGGGAGCAACTTTTATTTTGTTATGTTGTTTAACTTACTAAGACTGACCTGGTTGGCATAAGCATTGCTACATTTGAAGATTCCCTTGACAATCTGGCCTGTACCTCCCGCGATAGCCTTTGCCAAGACATGGTTATAGTTATCAATTCTCGGTGCAAACTCCTTCCAATTGACGTTCTTATTTTTAGTCGCCGATGCTGATGCTGTCAATAATGCATGCTCACTGAGGAACGAGTCCAGCAATCCCAAATTCCCGCTGTTCAGTCCTGAAAATGTTATGCCATAACTCAAAGGATCACCATCTTTCATTGGTAAAGAAAACAGATAGTGAAGAGCATCAAGCTTCACCACAGGTTCATCTTTTGTCAAAGGCCACTGAAGTTCATCACCAATCTTTATGACAGTAGCAAGAGAAACATTATCATCTGATATACGAACAAGCTCGAAATCTCCGCTGGCGAGCTCAACGGTTTCTCCTGCATCCATCAGATGAGCTTTGCATCCTGGAATGCTCAATAGAACTTCATGTCTTACATTTTTGCTTTCTGGGATTTCTTGCTTTGGTAACTGATCAGCCGATGCTGGAGTCATAGTCGGGGAACTTTTTGATCTCTTGGGCCTAAAGCAGTTCATTTTCCTCTTCCTGTAGTGAAAATGAGAACAATCATAGAGAAAGGAAAGAAATGATAGTGGGAGGAGATTATAAAGATAAAAAGTAGATGGTTAACAGAGAAGGTTGTGCTGCGATTGATTCCATGATATAGTAGCTTTATTCCAATCTTCAAAAGCAAGGTCATGTCAAGGTATTATTCTTCCTTTCGTTCCTGATTTCTTTGACTTCTTGCAAAAGGTGATTTTTTTTTACTTTCGGCGGAAGACATTTATGGGCTCGAGTCTCAACTTTGTTGAACAGTCGGCCATACCTGGTCAGGCTGCTGAAAATAGTCCAATGTCAGTCTGGAGATTTTCTATCCATTTTCCATCTGAATTGTTTGTTTGCGATTCGAGTCTACTCAATAATCAAGGCTAACCTGGTTGATCCATCGGTCAAAAGTCTCAGTTAAAAACATTTAGGACTCTTAGAAAATCCGATCATTATCCTTTTTATGAAGATGGGATTCTGGCTACCCCTTTAAGTTTTAACGCACGATGCTGTATCATCTTCATCTCATTTTTTAACATTTTTTTTTCAACAATGGGATTATGCTCTTCTGGGTAGGACTATTAAGCCCAAATGAAACATGGTCTAATTTAGTGTTGGCTCACCGGGAGAATTTTTTCAACAATGAAAACCCAAAAAAGCATACATATCGCATACGAAAGTTCTGAATTGAATTAGTAATGATAAAATGTCAAACGTTTGATTTTTTTTTTTTCTGTAGGAGTTCCGAGTTAGTTTTCTTTTGTAGTTTTTATGTTATCATCTCTAGAGTTGATACATTTCCTCAATAATTTCTTGACCTAAAAAGTAAACTACAGTGATTATTGCACCACGCCTCCATAAGTTGATGCGGGACTTTTTTTTTTTAAAAAAAAAAATTTACAATGCCAATAGGTCTTAAAACAAGAAGAAATCGAAGTATTGATAACAACTCCAGGGTCGTTTAATTCAAATTTCACAATTACTTTCGCTGTAGAAATCATTGACGAATAACGATATCGAGTTATAAAAACTGTATAATACTAACAAGATATATTAAATAAATGGGATAATTGCAGAAACCTCCCCTGAGGTTTCTGACACTTGCACTGACCTTCCCTATGGTTTGAAAAATTGCAGTGACCTCCCCTGAACTTACTAATCCTTTGCAAATTCAGTCCAAATGATTAAAACATTGTTTTAGGGAGTGAAATTAGAATTTTGTACCAGATTTGTCTTTTGTGCTACATGTCCAATGAATGACAAAGTACTACAAATCAATTAACGATTAATAAACTTTAAAGGGTGTAGTTTAACATACAAATCTTTGTACAAATCAATTAACAATTAATTTATTGTAGATTTGTATTTACACTTTAAAGTTTATTAATTGTTAATTAATTTGTAGTACTTTGTCATTCATTGGACATGTAGCACAAGGGCAAATATGGTACAAAATTCTAATTGCACTCCCTAAAACAATATTTTAATCATTTGGACTGAATTTGCAAAGAATTAGTAAGTTCAGGGGAGGTCAGTGCAATTTTTCAAATTACAGGGGAGGTCAGTGCAAGTGTCAGAAATCTCAGGGGAGGTTTCTGCAATTATCCCTAAATAAATTGTACAATAGTGACAAGATACAATAAATAAATAAAACTCTACTTTTCTTTTTAATAATTAATTGATTGACGTTACACAAACATTCCATACGAATTTAATTGAAATTGAAACCCAAGTCTTGACTTGAAAGTTGAAACCTATTTACCAAACACCTCTAATTAGTTATTAATTAAAAAAGAAAAAAAGAAAAGAAAGAAATGCCAGCCCGCTGTCCACAACTCCAACTCCTGAATCTCGACCCGTGTGCTACCCTCTTTCAACCCCAAACCCGCACGTGACTGTCTGGAACGCGGGCGCACCGCGCAATACCAGCAGCCTTTTTCTTCCACTGAACTCTCTCAACTTGCAACTGGGCCTCCGCCATTAGTCGCCGGCAACTCCACTGCGGAAAACGCGCCGGAAAATCAACTAACCGATTAAAATACTCCACCCAACTGCAATACAGGTCAGCCCCCTCTTGACATTCCTTTTATTAGTTCTTCACACTTTCTCACTCATTCACCCAAGCTGCGTAGCTATCTAATTGCACTCCATTGAAATGGTTTCTCATATCTGTTATGCTGCTTTATCTCTGGATTATATTAATGTCTAATTATTTCATCACTTAGAATTCTGTGCTCTATCTCGAACTTTTTCGCTCTACTTGGAGGCTTCATATTGAGCTATAGAAGTTGGGGAATGGATATTGCGGTAATAACTTTGGTTTTGAGCTTCTTATTGGGTTTGTTGCTTGTCATCCCTCGGCTGCGAAAATGTGGTGGTACTTATTTGTCCCATGTGTTTATTATGTTTTGTGATTTGAATCTGGTGATGGAATAGAGTAAACGCGAATTTAATCTCTTGTCCATTCATGGTTGGAATCTGTACAATGCAGATCAAGGGAAACAGGTACATTCAAATGCCAATTCCAAGGTACTATCGAGACTCTATCTGGTTGATTAATTTCTTGCCTCAGCTCTTCTGCTTGATTTGAGTTGCTTGTTTGTTTTGTGTAGAATAAAGCATAGAATCGTATTGGTTTTTTGCGTAGCTTTGCTGTCAAGAGAAAATATTGCTAGGGTATTCTTCAGTCATTGTTTAAGTTGGACAAAGGGCAAGATAAAAGTGTAGTAGTTGATGCAAATTAACTGGAGGTGTGAGCATGTTAAGTGTCGCTCCAACGAAATCAAGGCATTGCTGCTTATTCCGTTGACCAGAATCCTTTCAGATTGACAAATACAAATATTACACGTTCATATCAGGATGACCTTATCAAAGTTTCTTGTTTGAAACCTCGACACACTGAATGTTGCTAGAGGATGTAATGTATGAGTGACTCTACAAATTACATCTATACGGGACAACAGTTCACTTTAAAAGTACCACAGTCTGTGCTTAATTTAGCATGCTTTTCCACCTTGCTTTGGGAAGCATTATCTGAAGGGAGCTGATAACCGAGTCATCTACCTTAGGTGGATTGCTTGTAGTGTTCCATTATTATGTTCCTTGTCCATTTCTTACTCTCTTATTGACTTTTTGTTTCTTCTATCCATTGCTTCTATTCAGGCTTATAAGACATACTCTAAAGCTGAAGTTTCATTGCATAACAAGCGGGCAGACTGTTGGATCATCATTAAAGATAAGGTTCACTTCAGATTATCATAACAGCTCCTGGAAGTAGAGAATTCTGCCTTATGCAGAAGAGATTAATAAGACAGCTGATCTCTGATTAAACCTTTGCATTTTCTGGTTTGATAGGTTTATGATGTTACCTCGTATGTAGAAGAACACCCCGGTGGTGATGCCATCCTCGCACATGCAGGTGATGACTCAACGGAAGGCTTCTATGGGTAAGTCTTTGAGTATGGAAAACGTTTCCTTTGTCATAATCAACCTTGAAAAGTGAAAACATAATTGCCTGCACCACGACTGCAGAAAATGGGAGAATCAACATTGCCTATTCTCCCTCGTTTTTTGTCTATAAAGAATTAAATTCAGTAAAAGTGTTCTTTGTGTGAATTCATTTGGTCCATAATTGTTTTTCACTTCCTTGGCTTATTGCCCTTTATCTCTTTTGGTTAGTTGCTGATTTGCTTCTGTGATCTTACCTTGTTTCTGAAATTTGTGCAATACTTGTTGCTTTACTTCTCCGGCTTTAGAGCTCAAACAAACTACAATATTGTCTTGGCAGGCCACAGCATGCTACCCGAGTATTCGACATGATTGAAGACTTTTACATTGGAGATCTGCAAAACTAACATTTGTCTAACGATAAACAAGTAATCCTAGGCTTATCTGCCCATATGAGGCATTTTCTGGTTGTGATAATCTTCTTGCTTTCATTATGTTGTGCCTTCGCATTGTTTCCCATTTTTCTGCTGCTGCTATCCAACTAATGCCTTTCAAGATCATTTTAAGCATGACTGGCCCTGTATTAATAATTTCTCAATAATCAAGATTCAAAAAGTAATGCCGTAGTTTCAGACGGTGAACAGATACTTGACACTACAGCGGCTTCTAAGTTCTGATTACTGAATTTGGAGCTCTAGAATTACAGTATACCAATTGGAAAGAGAATAAAGTCAAAAGGAACAGATTGCAGAAATTGAACCCAATGTTCAGACGAACAATCTTCCGGAGAAGTAATTATGTTTTTAAATGTTTTTGGCTTCTGCTATAGATCTCAACAGTTATTGCAAATTGAAAGTGCATGATGCAGGGACTACTAAGGAGGTTCATTAACATCCATAAAGTTTCACATTGTCTACCGAGTGGCAACAGTGAATCTGGGATTCTTGGGTGAAGATCAGCAACGAAAAAGGAGAAAAAGGAGCACAAAGAATAAAAGTTCTAATAACTTTTCTTGCATGAATGGGGAAATATTCTCATTAAATTACAGCAACGATCAATACAATTACAAAAAATGGGCCAACTTGGCCCCCCAAGAATCAATCGATTTAATAAATCAATATAGACAACCAACCAAAAAACTACCGCTTAATCTATACTCGTTGATCTCGTCCATAATCAGGCGAAAAATGATGATCCCCAATGTCCACTGTGGGCTATCAGAACCGGGAACAAAGAATTACTTCTAGTTGCTAAAGGCTCTTCCTATACATCATACTTCTTGGGCTGGCGCCACTGTGCCAGATTTCTGGACAAAGAATAAAGAAGAGAAGCAGTGGGCTGAATACCTTTCTTCCCATACAAACGCTTTCCTCCCAAATCCGTAAATTTTGGACCCTTTCCCTTGGGTCTGTCAATCTGTACAATAGGCAAAGAGGTGGAGAGAGGGAAGGGGAAAGCCATACATTATATTCTGCATATTCGAAGGTAATATAGCTAACAAAAGTGATATGCCCTTAGGGGCAAGCAATGATACGAAATGAAGCCAAACAATGTTACAATATCAGAATTTAGAAAAGAATTTGTCCGTGTAAGCAGAATGCGGTCGGGGAAGATGTTCACAACACTTTCACCAAAAAAAAAAAAAGGTTCTGCAGGACTGGAAATTAAACTCAGGATGAAGTAATCACTCCCAGAATCTAGCTCCAACATAAGGAAATTGAATAAGTATCGCAGAATGCTACCTCAATCCAGTCATAGCCGGAAATGAACGCTACTTACCAGAAAAGAATAAGCAAAACGCAATATAAATTTATCAAATCACTAGCGCAGTTTTGAAATGCATAAAAAGTAATGCAAATGCATGCACAGGCATGCAAACATTCATATATATATATATATGTGTGTGTGTGTGTGTGTGTGTGTATATATATATTTATTTATGTATGTGTGTGTGTGTGTTTAAATTCTTGTACTTGTAACAGCAAATATAGTTTCAATAAATTAAATGAAACAAATTGTTAATGGGGAAAACTGTATGACAGAGTGTCCACCTCTTAATTTCTCCAACAGAAATTGTTTCTATAGATTCTGTTTCACTCTGTCTTATCAACCACGATGACATACTTTAAAATATTTTCAAATAAATTTTCCATTCCAGATAAGAGCAATATTTTAACAAAATACAATCTGAGAGCACGATGATACTTATTAAGACACACCTTGCTTATCTTCCCATTCTTCAAATGATATCGGATGCCAGACCAGTTGATAGACTGACAAAAATGTGATCTCACTGCTGAAATCGGATAGAGAAAATTATCCACCAGCAGAGCACAAAATACCTGATCGCCAAACGTCAAATGAACAAGGTAAGGGGCTAATTTGTGATCTTATGGTCACAAAACTTTTCAGGAAGTGTCCTCACTCATGAGTTTTGACCAGCTCCATTATGATAAAAATAAAAAAGAAAGACTCTTGGTGTATTTCCAACCCTAAGATCACTTGGTACTTAAATTGATTCACCATTTATAAAAAGTTCTTTGCTTAAGAATAAAACAAAGATCAAGTTTGTAATGTTGTTTATACTTTTTTTTCCCTTTTTATACCAACTTCTATAGCAATCTTAGGATGAATTATGAATTGCACTCTAAATGCCAAGGGTTAGACAATCAATGAAGAGCATGCATCACGAGTTTGTTGAGCTAAACTTACAAGAAACCAGTTGTACGTAGCAAGAGACAGCTGAGGTGCCTCAGGAGACAAGAAGTTGCATAGGTGAACTTCAATCCTGGTCAAGTTCCACATGGAAAGGAGTTCCAGAGTTGTGCATATGGTAAGGCAGCTAGCAAGTAGCAACCCTGGACAAAACAAGCACTGCCTTTAAGGATGCCATAGACAGAGTAGAAGTTCAAAAAGTAAGTGGACAGTGCTTAGTTTAAGTAACAACTTTTGGCATTACTATCAGTTTTTCCAGATTGAATTCTTATCTTCAGAAACATCAAAATATCCAATAAGAGGAATCACTGATAATCAGCTCTGATGGTTAAAGTGAATTAAATTGCTCACCTGTAGATGTAAAGGCTGCATCTTCAGATGAATAACCTTTGTAATAACATCTTAAAGCTGCTGCAACATGAATCCCAGCCATAAAATATGGTGCTACAAAGCCCCAAGAGAGATAGCAGTGGGAAGAAAATAATGCACGATTCATTATCCAGTTAACCTTTGTTGTGTATGACTCCAAAACAAAAGTTTGTTTCCTCAGATAATTCCAGTACCTTCAAACATTAAAAAATCCTTGAGTTTACTTAAAATCTTCAAGAAAAGTTCCAACCATATCTACCAACCTTGAAAAGCTAAGGTCACTAGCAAGAGGATGAGGAAACACAGCAACTGGTGGTGATGTGATGAGCCTCTTATGAGCTCCTGAAACAAAACGGACCACAGTTAGAAGGGAAAACTAGATATCCAAGACAAGTACTAAAGCTAACTTTATTACAGCATTCAGCTAAGGTCCACATTCTGTAAATTCTAGAATAGCTAATTCCCTGTATAGTTTAGAAGCAAAAGTTTCAAGGTTCTGTGAGTACAAATTCAGGTATGAACAAGCACATTGGTTTCTGTAATTTATGGAAGATCATGAATTGATAAAGGGATCTATTAACAACCACAAAGTAAGAGTCAGGAAATTAGACGAGCAGGGCAGCATGTAATGACAAGAATGCAGATATCAAATGCCCAAAAACATTTAAATTCTTCAAGAACTATGGAACAAGAAAATTTCATTTGCATCAACACTTCATGAAATTTCATAGAGTTAGCATGCCCGGCTTTAAGTATATATAATCCCTAGAAGTGGAAAATCCAGATATATATACAACTACCAGCCACACAATCAGTGATACAGTTTAACCACTATAAAAGAAATTACCAGCTATAGCAGCAAGAGTCATGTCATCTGAGTAGCCCCCATCTAGAAGCTCCGAAACAACACCATGCTTATTGGTTCTAAAGTCATCTGCATGCATCTGAAATAAAGAAGGAAATTGAAAACTCAACTTATTAGAAGAAAAATTAAATTCCAGATGTGCGTATCAGAAAGCTGATAGTTGGGGAAAAGGATTACCATCATGCATCCTCCCCACAAAAAGAATGTTCTTCCACCAGTAGCAAATCCCATTGAACAGGGCTTTGGAAAAAGAGAACAAGTTCAGACATTAACAAAGATTATAATAACAAAGAAAACATAAGGTGTATAGCATATAGAAAGCCACTCAAAATCTTAAGCTACCATCAGACATCATTTCCAGAAAAGTACTTGATTACAGGAAGCAAATATAAGGATGTATGGACTTTTCAAGTACGGGTGCAAAGAACTCTTTTCAATTTACAGTTACCATAAGTTGCAACTCCATGAAAAGTGTTTCACTTTTCAAATTTGGAAACCTTTCCAATTGATAATGATCAAAGAGCAATAGTATGAAAATGTTGTAGAACAATCCCACTAGCACCATGGCCATTCACTAAGAAAGCAAACACTAAAATAATGAGCCCCAATAACCCGAAACCTTTCCCACGAAAGACTAGCATAGGAAATGCTACACTAATATAGAATGCAGGGATGTAAAGATCTTTCTCTGCTTTGGTAAATTTAAAAAATTCTATCGTATGTTGTCCTCACAAGACCAGCCTAGGAGTCATATAATTGTCCCCCGCACTGCAGTACCCAATATTTAAGACTCCCTTGCGGAATTAGAATTCCCTTTACACTTTCCCAGTGTGCTACCCTTTTCTACCCTCTGCGTTCTAAAGTAGACATTATAGTGAGTAGAGCTTAGGATGGAACTACTGATATCATTTGGAGGCTCCACCCTTAAAGAGCCCAGCAGACAAAAATAAAAGCATGAAAAGACACCATACCATGTGATATTCATAGATGCAGTAACTTCCCAAACTTCCAGATGGCAAATCGAGTGGATATCCAGTTTGAATAAAAATCTGAAGAATAAAACGGGTAGAGTCATGATACAAGTAAAAACATATTAATAAACAGGAATAACATCAACACTAATCAATGGAAAAATTTATGGAGATCGCTTAACCTCAGGGTTCTTTTCCATTTCTACAGTAAGTGCACCAATAGATCCAGGATGTAACCTAACATCATCATCTAAAAATAGTACATATTTACTGTCTTTATGCATTTTCTCCACACCAACCTGCAAAGTACCAAGCTTTAAATGAAACCACAAACCAATAGAATGTATTTATCATAGATGGTATAACCACCAATTACATAATTCAGCAGTAAAAAAGGCATGTATCCAGCCTTTGCATGGACCTTAAATCATCTGTAGAGGAGTCCACAAGTTAATTTTCCTTTTTTGAAGTTTTTTTTTTCCTAATTTACATTTAAAAATTATCCAATCAAAAGGTCAATCATGCTAACATTAGAAAATAGTGTTTAATCAGACTTCAAAAAGAAATCTGGCACCATAGTTTTTTTTTTTTATAGAGAACTAATGATTCCACATTTAATGTATAACTGTGCCCTGTCAAAAGAATGAAGAACATAAGATTAAAAATCTAAAAACATACCAATTGATTGTGAATTTTCTGACTGCAGGTTGTCGACAAACCAGCAACAATAATCTTTGCCTCAAGATCATCCTGGGAATCATTTAGTGAAGCAGGACAAAGAAAGGACAAGCAAGAAGGAAGATAAGAACGCAGACTTGCATGATAAGGGCATGTATCAATGGCTGATATGCATGACACCATACTTCATGTAAAGAGTACAACCTTTCAGGTAATAACTTTCTTAATTTTCAACCAAGTAGGGTACAAACCCATGCATACAGAACCAAAAATAGTATATGCAAATTGAGATATGAGCAACATAGCAACCACAAACAAAAGCTCAACCAGAAATGTTTATCCTAGAAACACACACACACAGATGAAGTCTATGTATTATGATTTTCATTTTCTTTTATTCCTTTGTTTACTTAATGTTCCAGATAGTATCTTGCGGCCATATAGGACATCTTTGAAGCTGCTTCCAGGCACTAAATGAAAAAAGATTTATTCCCATTAAAGACATTCAGAAAACAAATCAGGAAAATAAAAAACAACGAGAAGTAAGAGGGGTCAAGACATACAACTCAAAGCAACAAGAATACAGTACCATGTTATAGATGCCCTGGATATGTGATAGTTGATTGCAATGACTGAACTAAACAGAAACCAATTTGTACCTTGTAATCAGCCAAAAGTCGAGACACAGCATGGTAAGCTGGGTCTTCTGTACTTTCAACAACAAAAAGAAACTCCAGTGGGCCACCATAAAGAGATGTAATCTGCATTGTTGTCAAGGGGATATATTTGATCAGGCCAAGAAACTCTCGCACTTTCTAACTCTTTAAAGGAAAACATTTGCTGCAAAAGTTCAAAATTTAAACCAAAATTAACAAGAACTACTAGCTGCCACATGATCATTTTTTTTTTCACCTGAGATCTCCAATTGTGGTAGATTATGCTCTCCAAAGCCCTTCAAAGGCATGATAACTGACACTCGAGGCAAATGGATCTGATTTGAATGCTCGAGCTCATTAATATCACTACAGAGAAATGCAAAAAACTGTTTGCCAGTTCTCATTCTCTCAGCCATCCGTCTTATTTCTCTGCTTCTATAGTAGAAAAGGAAATGTCATAGAAATATGTTAAGATTGAAGTGAACTTTTATAAAGCCAGAGTAGAGGAAATGGATCATAACTGTAACTAATTTGGTACAAGATCCCATTATCCCCATTCCCTGCAGCATGAATACAAGCCTCACAATGTCATATATAATACAATTCATAAAAGAAATAACAGTTTGAGAGCATTCCCTAGATAAAAAACAACAAAAGAAGGTGAAACATAAATTGTAAGAAAAAAAAGTCATCAAGCACTCTTCAATCCAATATTTCTACTGTCAAGAATCTCACAAAATGCAAACGAAAAACATTTTAAACCCCTGAAGATCTCTGCTTCTTCTTCTTTTTTTTTATCAGTTAGAAAGGCACTTCAAGAGTTAAAAACAATAAGACTGTTAATAAGACTGTTAAACCCCATCATAAGCCTTCAGAAAGAAAAAAGGAAGGGAATCATACAAATAGACACCCAAAAAAAAAAAAACAAGTGTGATTTTGAGAATTTTATCTTATTTATATCTTTTCCAAGTTAAGTCAGTACCATTGGCTCAGTTTGTAAACTTGAAATCTACTCTAGCTAAAGATGTTCCAAGCAATAATATTCTTAATTTGTACTTTTGATGAAAGACGGATCATGATTAGAAGTTGTCAAGATCATTTTCTCTTCATCCTTCCAATTTCCATACAATAATAGAAAAAAAAAAACCTAATGTAAGTTCTGTAACCACAATTGCAATTATTAAGAGACAAAATGGAAGACTAAAAATTTTCCTTCACATTTTCTGTTTGTTTCTGCTTCAAAAGCTCCATGTCCAAACTCCAAATGGGGCCATAGTATCCTCTCTCTCTCTCTGTAGTTCTTAACAGCACTCTCTTCCCTAATCTTCTGCAGAGGAATGAAATCTCTCTTCACAGAAACTAAAAGGAACTGTCTGCTTACCTCCCAAGCATGATTTCAAAAAGAACATGTTCCCTGATATAGGTTGAAGCAAGTTGATTATAATCTATATTAGGGCAAAAAGCTGTTTTTAGGTGTTGCCCTTAAGCTGCAAAAAGCTGATTCTACTGAGCAGCCACCTGTCCTGCTTTTCTAAACTGCTTTTGGCTGCCCAAATCTTCAAAGTAAACGCACTTGCACTTTTTAAATAGATTTCAACGAGTACATTTACTTAGTCAGCTTCAGAAAAGCTTAAACCAAGGAGAAAAGGCCCTAACTGATAACACAATCTGTAAATTATCTTTTGTTCCCCCTCTTTTCTCCAGGAGTAAAATTCACCACCTCTAGAATTTTAGAGCTGCATCATCTGCATAAAATTGGCTCACATGTTGTGGATTCAACCCGGAAGAAAATCCTAAACTCAGAGATATAGGTATTCATCATTCTTCACGATAGAGAAACAATAAATGCTACAGCGGCCTTTAATGAAATCAAGCTCCCCAGATCCATCCAACACTCACCACAAAAGCTCTCCATACATTTGGTCTAGGCCAACAGAAAGAAATGGGAAAACGAAATCCAAACTCCACCAAAAAACAAAAGAACATTAACAAATTTCCCACTCAACAATCATGAAAAAGATTTGTGGTAGTATAGTCTTCTGAGCGTCTGATATCCGACAAAATCCAAATCCATTCCTCAGATCTAGGCCTTAAACAATGCAAAACAAAATCAAATCCACACAGCATTTACCGCCTTTTCTATAACATTTTGCTCAATTCTCCTTAAAAAACAGAAAACAGAGCAGTGAAAGAAGCATATATGTACCTGGATCTGAATAAAAATGGCCAGCGGACTACAGCATGCTTTGCTTGCACCTAACAAGATAGCGTCCAATGTATCCATTACCGGGGAAGATATTTTTCTCAACAATGCACGTCGTCTCTTCGTCTCGTTGTTTTTTTGTCAGTTATCTTGTCTATTCTACTTTTATCCAGCAGCTCGGCAACGGCAGGCAGGGCAAGAAACAATGCCCTGGGAACTTAACCTTCCACAAACATATAATTTATCTTTTTCCTGTCGTCTTCCCTCTCAAATCACCATGAAATAGTGTACGAACGACAGAGGGACAGAGACGACGAGAGGGAAGAAAAAGACGAGAAACGAAAGAGCAGCAGAGGAGAGGAAAAAGGAACCAAATGTGAGAAACCGCGTAATTTTATATTTTCGAAGGTGAGTGTGTGCAATTTGTGGGCGTGGGCGAGTGTGTGCGTGGGAGCGCGTGTGCGGGGTATTTGGAGAAATAATTGGAGAGAGACCGTTGGCTGAGTTGGTTAACTTAAATAGGGGCAGTATGAGGAAGGGAGAGCCTCCGGGCGTTTGAGAAGTGGGGCGTGGGGGGTGGGGAATCGAGTTCCAATGGATGGCTTTTTTTTTTCTCTTTAGGAAGATGCTACTTTGTGATTCGGATCTTGGCGACCCACCAGGCCCTTTATTTAATCCTAATTTCGGAGTATAATCCTTTGGACTACAAGCCTCGTATTTCTATATTCTGATTAGCATTGAGCTCTACTATTTAAAATTGTTTCAAACATTCACTGAAAGCATCAATTTATATCAAAGGCATGCCACGAGTACATCATACTTGCCTTTGGTTAGTTAGCCATCGAGAAGATATTTAAGTAAGCTAGTTAATCGGTCCATATGAGTCAGATTTCAACAAGTTCAAACTCGATTCATATAATTAATATCACTTTTGAATTTCGAGTTATGAGATTTGAGTTGATAAGTGTGAAACTCATACTTTACTCACAAAATATTCGAGCTGTGAATCTAATTCTGGTTTAATCCAAATTCATCTCTTGCTCCATAATTTCCTTATTATAATTATTATAACTATCAAGTTCTGAAACTAATTTAACATCCACAAAACTACAACATTGAAACTATACACGAACTAGTAACAGATCATTTAAACCAAGAATTTTCTAACAACAATATATCCGATTAGTTCAAAGCACGTGAAAAATAGTAATAAAACATGATCAATAGTCAATACATTTGCAAAGGTTCTCAACTTGCTCGTACTAAATTTTGTCCTTCAGAATCTTATGACATAATTTTGTATATTTAATATTTCTTAAATATATATATTAATATACTTTCACACATAATTCATAAGTATAAAAATATTAGTATTATATATATGCAGATTAAAGGGTTGAGATTATATCTGGTTTAGGTCTAATAAGGCCCAAACTCAACTCATATTTAATTTGAGCCTAATATTTAGGCCCAAACTCAATCCAATTTAATGAAAGGTTAAATTCATCGAATCTTTTCTCAATCCGCCAAACTCGAGCTAGCTCCTTCAAAATACAACATGATAAATTCAGAGATGCTCCTTCAAGATAAATTCTGAATACACGTTCCCACACATTTATTGTAATTCTGTATTTAGATACTTTTACAATTAATCTCTCCATTTTAGCCAAACCCTTTTATAACCATTGAGGTTCAGGTCTATTTATCATCAAATATCCGGAACCAGGATTCAGATAGATCCATAAGATGAATTGATTTGAGATTCGCGTGCAATGTAAACTGGTAACGGTTACACGCCTAAGTTACACTAATGGAAAACGATTAAGTTTGGAAAGTGACGGAGAAGAGGTCTTAAACATTATTAGGGTATCATAGCTCACGGAACTGTTTTCGTATGGTTGTAGCTTTTAATTTAGCCAATCTTACACGGAATTAACTTGAAATATAGGATCTCCCATTAATCTTGAATTGCTGATAGAGCCGTTGAATCGAACAAGAATTAGATAGGTTTTGTCGTATTCTGTTTTCTACTGATTTTCAAAATTATTCTGGGAGGGCTTCGGTATATGTTTTACCTAGAAAACCCTTAATGATTAAGCTTCGATATAACATATCCGTGGAACCAATATTGGCAATTGGCACAGCCTCCATCTTCTCTAGTAAAGATGACCTTCGTGGCAATCTTCTGTAAAATGTTTCTTGGGTTTATACCAAGTCCAGGAATTAACGTCTTGATTTGCTTTGTCAATATCAATCGTAGGTAAAATGTAGCTGATGGAGACACCTCGACGAGAGCGTCTTGCCAGCGACGAAGGATGAGGTCACAGAGCAAGGCTTTATGCCCCGTCTAACTTCGATGCCTAAATTAGCAACCGAAATAATTGGTAATAAGGTCAGGGAATGAATTATGCAATTAACTAGTGAGGAATCAGTTAATTTCAGAAGATGGGATGAGGAGGTATTTATAGTGGGAAAATGGTACGGCTCGTGAGTAATCGAATCACCTATTTGAGTCGGCCTACCATCAAAGAGTGGCGAGCATCATCAGATAGGCCTGCTAAAAATCACATCAAATAGCTTTTATTCCATCAATCTGATCATGTCACATCTAAATTCAAATATGCTCGGACTTCCCAAGCTACAAGGAGGGACAAGCAGAACAAGAGCAGCAAATCCAGGGGCTTACACTACCCAACGGCCATAGCTCAATTATATCATCCGCAATGACTCTTATTTATGACGATATAAGGTCAGAATTTGTTGCTTATTCCTGTAGTTTGTTAGACAAGAACCAATTGAATCATTTGTGAAAACCGGATAATTTTCTCGAGTGTCCTGTGAAGTGATGAACTAAAGGAATGCGAAGAAGGCAAAAAACCTTGAGGAACACATTTATGTGGTCGTGGTCCCGAAGAAGGCTCTGATCATAGTGAAGCATAAAATGAAATTTCTGACTTACATAAGCTGCTCCCTTTTTTTTTTTTTTTTTCCTTTTTGTGGTGCCCTGAATTTTGAGTCTACAAAACCCTATTTGCAATCTGCAGAATTATAATCCTCCATCGAGAAGCAACTGACGCAGGCAGAAACAGATGCTACTAACTCACGTGGATACTCGGCAAAGTAGTCGAAACAAATACTAGTACTAGTAATTCATAAGTTGCTGTGGATGCATCAGGAATGTGCAGATGCTAGTACCAGTCCACGATTGTCCTTTGGCTGAGGTCCTACCTAGTTCCCACCTACAAGTCTTCCACTCCGAGTACCTAAGATACTACAACGACTCTATTCCAGCTGTTCTTATTGTTCAAGGTTACTCATTATTTTGCTTTTTTTTTCCAAAAAAAAAAAAAAAGAAGCTTAATTCAACAAATATGTGATTATACCTGACTAATTCCACCAATATTTGAAAAAAAAAAAAGCGCTAACTGTTTTAAATATGCTCCAAATTTGCAACATTGGGGGACCCATATTTGTTATTGACGAAACTTTAAGCACTAAAATTGCACCGTGTACCAAAAATATGGAACTAGATTTGTTTCTGCGGAAACTTTAAAGACAAAAATTGCATAAGTGCCAAATATTGAGGACCAAAACTGCATTTGTCCCATAATAAGAACACCATACAATGAAATTACTCTCAATAGGTGGGCATTATTGAAATTCACGAGTAGTCCGTAGACTAATGAATTAAGTCACTGAACGGCAGGCCTGAACCACGAGCTTTGTTGACAATGGAAAGTTAGATACAATAGCGAGAAGATCCCAAACATAGTTGGGTGTGCGTGTCTTATGTCGTTTTCGACAAAAAGAGAAGATCCCAAACATATGCCATGTGCAAAACTGCAACTGCATGTGAGAAGAAAAGACTTCCGCCCTCTTTCACTTTCAACCATGGTTGTTGTAATGCATGAGTTTACGTGTGGTATTGATGCAACTCACAGGAGTCTGGTCTATTAGCTAATAAGTGACACCCTGAAGTAGTATAAACTGCAATGAAATGAATCCACTTACAACCTGATCATGTTATGTCACGTTGCAAACAGCTCTGCATGACAACAGAAAAGGATGTAGGCAGACACCAAGAGAATGTTCATCAATATCATCAAAGTTGAAAGGCATTTACGATTCTGTTCATCAATTTTGGTACCACAAGCATAAAATCCAATTTACCTGTAAAGATGTAGCATGACATCCAATTCACCTGTAAAGATGTTATAGCGACAAAACATGCAAGAATAGCATGGAACGTCCATAATTACCCTAAAACATTCCCCGAGTCCCCTCTATCACTCCAAAAGAAGGTCGAAGCAGAATGGAGCTTGGGGCTAAGGGAGCAATACGAACAGGGTGCTACAGAGAAATGTCATAGCTTCTTTCAAGCCTTTCGAAGACGTTTGGGAGTGGGAAAGAGTAGGGCAAATTTCCCAAACCCAAAAGATCCTCAATCGCTATCCGAAGTCCTAAGTTGGCCAAGTGATTATCACACGAATTTCAAGATCTTGTATTATGTTGGTATTATTTCACTATGGCCGCTCTACCTGTACTTTTTTTTTTTTTTTTTTGGTCAACTCTACCTGTACTTAAATAACAAATATATGTACCAATGAGATAATGAATTTAACAAGGCAATTCGACCACGGGTTTTAAATGGTCTAACAAATAGTTTAACCAGAAAATGGCATCATTTACGTAATATAAGAACAGTATTGTTATCAAAAGCTAACAAGCTGAGTACTGATTCTTTTTTTTTTTTTAAGCTTTTCCTTGGGTCAGGAGGGCAAAGCTCAATCTACGGATTACAATTAACTATGGCAGGTGTAAAGGTGTGGTAACACCCACACTAAAATCTGATATCAAAGCGCACAGATTCTCAGGTGTACCGATGTGGTTTTTGGCAAAATATCGGTTTCAAGATGTAGACCTTTCTATATGAATAGCAGCAGCTAAGGGAACCCTTGTACTAGTTCTATCTACCATATAAAAAAGGAAGAAGAAATAGCGAATAAAAACCGTGTCAGCACCATTCTAGGAACAGTATAGAAATCTGCAGATTGTCTCCATTTTGGTGTTATCCCCAACTCATGATCTCATAATTTTTGATGCGCTGGCTTGTTTATACATTCTATCATCACACACATATTGGTGCTCAAACTCTGTAGGCGATAATAGACTAGAATAATGAAGCCAACTCCAATTAAGGAGGACTAAGTACACCAGTATATCATCCAGATACCAGCATCTTTAACAAATGGTCGTTTCATGTATCAAGAAATTAAAACAAAACTAGGACAAGTATGCACTCCCTGAATTCCAAGAGAAACGAGTGACAGGTTCACATGAACTTCCACAAAAATGAGAACCACATCAACTCTCTCCCTTGGGGCCATTGTCACTGCATTTGATTCCACTCAAGTGGTGAAGAAGCACACCCGCCGCAACACTTACATTCAAGCTCTCCACAGCCATAAAGGACCTGAACTCTTTACCTGGAACCCCATGATTGACCTCAGACCTTTCCATCTCTTCGTCTTCACCAGCAATTACATCCATGGGAATGTTTCCAGGAATCCTAATCAATTCAGTGCATGATCTCTCTACCAAAGGCCTCAAACCAGTGCCCTCACTGCCTAAAACAAGAATTGTGGAAGCACCAGGTACAACCTCATTCAAAGGAACAGCTCTAGAAGAAACTGAGCCCCCAAGAACCCGCCAACCATTTTGAGCTGAAGAAGACAAGAACTGCATCATGTTCTTGCATGATCTGAGCTCCATTAACTCAAGTGAGCCAGCACTTGCTTTGCTGACAACCCCACTCAGAGGAGCAGAGTTCTTAGCACATAAAACCACCCCTGAGGCACCAAAGAAATAAGCAGAACGGATAATAGCCCCCAAATTCTGAGGATCAGTAACCTCATCCAATGCGACCCAAAGAGGGCCGCTCTCCCCCTCAACTGAAACTGGTTCTAATTCCTTGATCCCGACCATCTCTAACGGAGAAGCATCCAAGACTATTCCCTGATGCGGCCTGTTATCAACAACCATATTCAGATCATGTTTGGATATCTCCTTTTTGTTCAATCCAATATTCTCTGCCATCCTTAGCACTTTCTCAAACCCTTTCTTGTCCTTCTTCTTCCTGTTATTTCCACTAAGATCAATCCCTTCTTGAACATACAAAGCATAAAATTCTCTTCTTCCAGCAGATAATGCAGCTAATATTGGACCAACTCCATATCCCCTCGCCAACAATCTTTGGCACTGTGGATTCGGTAGCATCTTTCCATGTTTTCCTACCCCAAATTTCCTGCTTATTCCACTTCTTAAATTCTGGTTTATCTGAACCCAGTTTCGCTGCACCAATTCTATTGTATTGATTCTTTATTTTATCCCATCTTGGATCATCAATATCCTCAACTTCGGCTTCTTCTTCTCCATCCTCTTCTTCAATACTTTCATATTCGCCCCTGTAGTTGTGCTGGCTACCTTCCCAACCCTGAAAACCCCTATCTTTTGCGGCAGTTCCACCACCTTTTAGGAACTTGTTTGCTGACTCCTCCCATGAAGAAGTGCTGGTTTTCGACACATCCATTTTCTCAGGCCTCCTTGTATCTTTAGCCCTTGATTTAACTAACCAAGGAAGATTCTTGTCATTGCGTTGAGCGACTTTCTGAGAATCGGAACTCGAAAAACTTCTAGCCCCATTAACCAATTGGAAATTCCCCGAATCCCTTGAAGCATTCTTAAACGAAGTCCCACTTGCAAAGCCCTTAGCTATTTTACCTTCTTGAAAAAGGGTTTTACGGCGGAGCTGAACTAAGCAATTTCTGTATCTTAAAAATTTGAAATTTTTATTGGTTATGTGATTCACCAAACACGAGAAAGTCCTAGAATTCACTTCAGAAGTATACCCTAGCAGCGTTGGATTATATCCGTACCCAAGTAGACATTGAGGTTTAGAGGTATGAATTTGCCTTAACATCCTGAAAAGCCGTATATTTTCCTTAAAGGAGCTAAACGAATTGCAATATACTACGGATTGACCTTGCAAACACTATCCAATTATGCTTGAGATAATAAATTAGAAGGCTCCTTAACACGAAGTAAAGAAGCAGAAAACTTAGAGCACAACAACCCGTTTACCTTAGTTCTGCTTGGGGCGAGTAAACATTTATGAATAACAAATTCAGGCCAAGAGTTGTTGTCTTCCTGACCGGCCACTCCCTCAGTCACTCTCCTCCTGTCCGGAAAGCTGTAGGACTCGGGAGGAGTTCTGTAGCGGGTGCGGAGGATAACGAAAGAATAAGAAGAGGGCCGAAGGTCCGTAAGGTTTTGCATGAGCAACGGCGTCGCTTGGTATTTAAGTTATTTGTGGAGAAATGCAATTTAAGTCCTCACAGTTTGTTGTGTCAGGCAAATTGGTCCCCAATATGTTGAACAATAGATATATAATTCCCAAATTATTTATTTGAGCTAGGTTCCTGATTAAATAAATGTAATCTCCGCTATATTTAATTTGAGCCAAACTGGCAAGTTGCACTATAAATTTGCAAAAAATTGTAGTAACAAATCTTAAAAAGTAGTGTAAAAGCGTAAAATAAGTGTCTTATACATTGTTTTTACTATGTAATAGATTTTAAAACATAAAAAATAACATAAATTTCACAACCTATAAAGCTATTGCTAGATAATTTGTCACCTGTAAAAAAATTCTACAAATAATAATTAGCAATCATGTATGTTAAATTACTAAATCAATCTAGTAATAAGTATGGAAAAATAATCACCAAACGTGATTTATTCTGCTGATTCAATTAGTGAAATTTGTGATTTGTCTTCATTTGGTCAAAAATTGAATGCTTTCCACTTGTTTTTATTCATTTTTGAATCTTAACTTATGAAGTTTATACAAACTTTTCATAAACACTAAGAAACGTATGTATGCCTTGTACTTTCATAAATTTTCTTAAATTTCTATGTAGCAACAGGGACCATTTGGGAAATTTTCAGAAACGTATTTGTTGAAGGAGAAATATTATAAACCGAAAGGGTAGGAGAGCAAATAGGTTACATTTGGTTGGGTCTAAACTTTTAGAACCAATTCAATTCGCAGCCCGAACGTTGAAAATTAAAAATGCATATTTTCGTACCATCAGTTCAGCTCACAAAATGACAAAAATGGATAAGATTTGTAAGCATTACTTTCATCCCCTCACGTATTTTATTTTATTACAGTAAATCTTATATATACTAATAATATATATTATATTTACAAAGTGCATATTGATATAATTTTGTTTAGACATACAAATTAAAACGGATGTGATATAGGATACAGAAACATTTCATTGTTCATGAAATGGTATGGCGACTAAGGTTCAATACCGCATGAGACATGAGTCATTGCAGGCCTCCATGTATGGATACTTGGTAAAATTATATGAGATACTTAGCTATAATATTTACTTGCATGTCTCGATGTTTTATTATTTTCCTATATTCAGAGCATTCCATTCCATTTACCTCCATAATATTTTTCGTCACTTCTTCTTTTGTCATGCAATCAAATATAAGCCCATTTGGATTGTTATTTTTTGAAAATTTTATAAAAAAATATATACTATAATGATTTAATATATATATAGTAATAATAATAAAATAATTTAAAAATGCGTTAAAAATAAAAAAAATTTTGAAAAAAAATAACAATCCGAACAAGTTTGCAGACACCATATCATATGTGTGCCTTTCCCACTTCTTGTTGTACTGCTAGTACACTATTCCCATTTTCAGTTCTAGTAGACTAGCGCGGAGTTACCTTAATTGATGAGGACAACTATGCCTGCTTTCATAACACGATTCCTTCTTCATTTTACTGCAAAATACACACCACGCTAAATCCCTTTATGACGCCACTAAAACCATTGCTTGTCCTGGGTTGATCTCAGACAAGAGCAGATTAAAGAGGCCAATCGATAGGGAGGCCTTGGAGGGGAAGGGAAACAGATGGCATCCTCATTCTTGCATTTGCATTGTTGAGCATGCTTAGAAAACCTGTGGTATATATTGATGGTGATATAACTGATTTTTTTTTTTTTTTTTTTTTTTTCTTTTGGTTTTGCCTGGATTAGCACTACTCATTTTTGGCTCCTTTGATTTGGCCGCTTGAAATTGCACATGCTTCTTCATCTGATTTTAATTCCTTATTATTTTTAATCAATAGAATGTTTTTTCAATAATTACAAACTAAAACGAAGTACGTGCCAACTTGGTAAGTATTCTTGCTTCAAGTTTGCATCAACTGAGGCTATTCATTCGGTTGAAGCATTGAGTTCTGTGGTTAATAAGTTGTTAGATTGAAGAAGAGTATTTGGAGAATATTCATTCGGTTGAAGCATTGAGTTCTGTGGTTAATAAGTTGTTAGATTGAAGAAGAGTATTTGGAGAATTTGTGCGTTCTGGATAGGAAATTATTTGAAGAAAAATATTCAGAATGATACCGTAACACTTTTTGTGATGATGTGAAGTAAGTGAAATAAAAATGTAGTTAAAACTTATGTTTATTATGCAAGTTAAATAATATTTTACTTTTTTTTCAAATCATATTATACAAATAGAAAATTTTTCATCAACTAAGTCCGTATGATTGGCATAGAATTTTCCAAGAACGATTAAAAAATATACATGTGTTTCAGTATCAAGTGCATCAATCATCATCAGAGTATAAAGGTCCCTGTTGAAGTACGATGCAGAAATGGTTATGATCCAGCTTCTATAATGCCCTAAAATCCCACCGTTGTTTAAAATCATACTGTCAAATGTTTTTGGTTGTATCGCTTGTGCTTCTAATACGTCTAGTTGGTTACACATTTCTGGGATACAAGAGTTAAAACTATTCGGCGTAAAGGTAGGCTATAATTCAAATTATTTTAATTTTTACATCTCGGACCCAAATTTTTTTAAGTAATTAAAAAATACAAAAGAAACAAGAGCGAAGGACTCCAGCTAAAAGTTAACCTTTTAATTTGTGGATGCTTGTCGTTTGATGCAAGAACCAATAGGAAAATGTTAACAAGAAACAGTTTGAAGTTAGAACCGAGGCCAAGTTGCATCACTTCCTTCTACAGACTTGGCAAGAAAAATTGTGGATGCATGTAGTTTGATGCAAGAACCAAGAGAAAAAAGTTATCCTTTTAATGCAATCCAATAAATGGTATCCGGAATCTCTCTTAGTCCTCGATGGCAGTTCAGTCCCTCCAACTTCTCCATTGACCCTCTTAGATAGAAGTATGTTCAGGATCTACTGTGTCGACAAAAAAAAATAAAAATAAAAATCTCTCTCCTTTCAAAATAGCCTACTACATGACCTTGTCAAAAAAAGTCACCACCTAACCTTATTTTGTATTTTTGAATTTGCATCACCACTTCATTCTGCACTTTAAATTTTAATTTTAAATATCTTGCATCCTAAACTCTTAATTTCAGATATTTTACATTCAAAACTCTCAAGTCTTATCTTATCTAAATCCCAATCAATAACAACTTTTACAAAATTTATGAGATAAAAATTGGTGCGTGGATATTGTCAATGTCGGATTCATGAAATATGTGCAAAAGTTGAATTTCAAATTTAAAATTTACATAGTTGTCATTCATCCAACTCTGACAGTGTATATACTGTCAGTGTAGGAAATATTAATCTTAAATTGTAATGTATTGTTTTGTTTTAATTACAAACTCTTATACTTCATTATGATCACTTTGAACACATTGTCATTAATTTGTAGGATATTTTGGCACTACTAATTTTGCTAACATAATTATTGTCATTAATTAGATTTAAATTATTAAAAATTGAAAATTTAAGATATAGAGCGTTCAAAATTGAGAATTTAAAGTACAAAGGATCCGAAAGTTCAAGGCGCAAAGTACAAAATATGGTACGTACAAGTTCACGGATGCAAAGTGAAGTTACTCCAAAGGCCACAAAAGAATTTCCAAGGGAAAACAGTGTTTTCAGAACCGGACCGGACCGGCCGGTTCGACCGGTTGGACCGCGAACCGGCCATGTCACCGGTCCGGTTTAATGCTAAAGCCGGAAGTTCGTGGAGAACCGTTGAAACCCGGACGAACCGTGTGAACCGTTAAAAACCGTGAACCGGCGGTTTTTTAAATTTTTCAACAAAATACCAAGAATAGTGTAGCCATGATTCGAACTTGGGTCTCCCAGTTTGCATATGACAATCTTACCGCTAGACTGTAGTTAAGTTTGTTGAGAATTTTACTTGACTAAAAAATATATTAAAACATCAAGTTCTTCTCTTATTTTTTTTTTCAATTTTTTCTTCTTAACCATTTTTAACCCAAATATCCACAACAAGATTTTCTCAAGTCTTCACCATTATTATCAGGTTATTATCTTTAGCAGATTGTAAACAAGTTGAAAATTTCAACTTTTCTTGTTTTCCAACATCTTGGTAAGTTTAATTTTTTTCTTTTCAAGGCTTTTTTTTTCTATATTATTATCTTTAGTTGATTTTTTTGCATTTTCTTCTTTTTCCCCTCAATTTTCATATGTTTCCCTCATTTTTTGTTTTATTTTTATTTGATTAATTAAGGATGAAATTTTTGCAAAAGTAGTGCACATCCATGTAGGAATTGGGTAGGAATTACAAATAATAACATTGGGCTGGTAAAAAATATGGTAGTTGGCACATAATCGAAGCTATTGATAATTGAATTTAAAATAATTAATGGTATAGGATCATTGAATTTAATATAACATGTTAATTAGTAATGTTTAGTAGCAATTAATTTTTTATGTGTTTAACTGTATATTTGTTTTTCAAAAATTTTTAGTTTTTTTTTTAGTTTGAGCAATTAGATTTATATTTTTATAATAAAATTTTAACTTTTTAAGCTTAAGTTGATTAAATTGTGAAGGTGGTGTGGTTGCTTATCATGCCACTCATAAAAGTTTGCTATTCAAATGGTTTGTCTTAACTTGAACTCTTTTATGGATTTTTTTAAGGGTTGTAAAAGAATTTCAATATTTAATTTATTTATTTTTTGTGTTTTTATTTGTGATAATTGGTGAACATTTGGATTGTATCTATTTATGTTTATAATGAATTTATGAAAACTTGTGGTGAATTATGATATTTTAATTATATTTATCATTCCATGTTTTATGTATAACTTTTAGAAAATTTATTATTATCATAACTTAAATTAAGTTATGTTGGTAAAGTTCAAGTGTAGAATGAAACCTGCTTAGTACTTAACACTAAAAAAAAAAAAAAAAAAAAAAGTGAACCTATGAACCGGCCGGTTGGACCGGTCGGACCGCGAACCGGCAACCTCTCCGGTTCATTGACCGGTCCGAGTTTAAAAACATTGAGGGAAAAGGACACCCAGATACCGTCAAATTACAACTGTACCAGATAAACTTTTTATATTTCATATGAGTCAAAAACATGCGACCGTGGTCACTTCTCTCCCCACTCTACAGTCACTGCCGTCGCAGCTCCTCCTACGTATTTGCCGCCATCTCCACCCGGACCACCACTATCACCACCCATTTCCACCGCACCATGGCCACAACAGCCTCCGAGCCGACAAGCCCATCCAACACCCGTCTAGGTTGGATTGGAACTGGAGTCATGGGCATCTCCATGTGCTCCCACCTAATCAACGCCGGCTACAATCTCACCATCTTCACCCGAACCCCCTCCAAGGCCCAATCCCTCCTCTCTCTGGGTGCCCACTGGGCCGACTCCCCCAAAACTGTCGCCTCCCAATCCGACGTCGTCTTGTCCATCGTCGGTTACCCATCCGACGTCCGCCACGTTATCCTCCACCCATCCACAGGTGCTCTCTCCGGTTTACGCCCCGGAGGTATCATCGTTGACATGACCACCTCGGATCCCTCACTCGCCGTTGAAATACACTCGGCAGCCACCTCTGCCGGCTGTTCCGCCGTTGACGCCCCAGTATCCGGCGGCGATCGTGGCGCCCGCAACGCCACGCTCTCTATCTTCACAGGCGGGGACGGACCTATCATCGAAAAACTAAAACCCATTTTCGCCCTCCTCGGAAGAGTTTATTACATGGGTGCTCCAGGAAAGGGGCAATTCACGAAACTAGCAAACCAGATAACCATATCTTCAACAATGGTGGGGCTTTGTGAAGGTTTAGTATATGCCCACAAGGCTGGTTTGGACCTAGAGTTGTACTTGAGTGCGATATCTACAGGCGCGGCTGGATCCAAGTCGTTGGATTTGTATGGGAGTAGGATTTTGAAAAGGGATTTCGAGGCCGGATTTTTTGTGAATCATTTCGTGAAGGATTTGGGGATATGCTTGAGGGAATGTCAGAATATGAATTTGGCGTTGCCGGGTTTGGCACTGGCTCAGCAGCTTTATCTTTCGCTTAAGGCTTATGGTGAGGGGGATTTGGGCACCCAGGCGCTTGTTTTGGCGCTTGAAAGGCTCAACAACGTTTCACTCGATTCTGCTGGTGGTGCTGCTGGTTCAGGGAATAAAACATGAAGGTAGGGATTGGTAAAGTTTTGATATTTTGAGGATGGAAATATAAATGTTATTACACTTTTTTTTGTTCACATTTTGATTGTGTTGGAAACTTCGCTATGGATCATAATTCTGGTAAAAAGCATGATTACTCCGAGTTATTTTACTGTGTGCTTTTTCCAAAGAAGATCGCGACTCCAATGTAGTCTGTTATGTGGGTTGGGTTCAATTACACAACTGTAGACACTTTAGACATTAACACACAAACCGTGTGTCAGTCATTGCACTAGAAGTTGTGTTTTTGCATGTTGTTGTTGTTGTTCCAATGTCTACATTCGTTATTTTAGTTTTTGCATCTATTGTGTCAGTGCACACACTTGGTGCAGATGCCCTCGATCTGTGTTATGTTTTCCTTTGTAGTCTAGTGAGAGTTTAAGAAAAAATTGTTTTCGTTGGGGGGCTTGGTTGGATTATTCTTGCAAATCTAGTGAACTCAAAATTGGATATGCAGTCCTTACCTTGCATGTAATCCTATGGGGAGCTGAAAGTGGACTGTTGGCATACTACGTTGGTTGGAAAAAAAAAATCTAAGAACTCCAATAAGGATCAAGGAAACCATGGGCATCTTATCTGCTAATAAAAATGAAGATATGGCTCTGCTCTTGTTTGCTCATGACGTGTGACGTGGGAGTTGTTAAATTAACCTAGCTCTTAAACCGCTATGTGTTAAATCCTTATCCTTGTTTCAGTCGCCTCTTTTATTGAAGGTTACTGGGGTTACTTTTTTGCACGTTGAATATGTTAGGCAGCCTGGGGGACTGGGTCTGAGTAATTCAGAATGACCTGTAAGTTTACTTTGAGCTCGCTTGTTGTATGCTGCTGCTTTTCCACGTTTGAAAGATTTTACTGTATCTTATGTATGCAGATTGAGGCAAGGAACTTGGATTGGGTTGGATCAGTGGGATACTTCTTGTGTATGGCTCTGATTATGTGTTCTCCTAATTTAAAAGTGAACAGGGTTCTTGTTGTTCAGGTAGAAGTTCACAGCTTGGAATTAGGTTAAAAGCAGGGGAAGTTCAATGCATGTAAGGCAACATTTGCACAACCCTGAGGAATAGTGGAAGCAAAAGAAAATGAGGCATCCTTGTGCATGTAAACCATGGATTTCTTGTTTAGGCAGTTTGTCATGGGAGTGTTGTTTCAATTATTAGCATAACTGCGGTGAATCATTAGTAAGAGGTTCGCAAACTTAGAAGATTGATTGTAAACTATCCTACACTGATGCTACTGACCATGACACGATGAATTTCTGGTCCTACTGAATGACCGAGCTGTGGTAAACATGTTGCAGAAGAAACTACTTGTTCATTAATTTTTTGATGCCAAAAATAAAAAGGGTTTATGCAGCTGCAAAGCGCATGAGTGCAATAAGGTGTTAGGAACTTTAGTGCTTGGTATTACTTTGTGGGGTTCTACTAAATAGTTTGTTGGGTGCCATATAGTTGCCTCATGTCTTCAAATCATGAAGCCACGACCTCTTCTAATGTGTTAGCAGTTAATTTGTATGAGATGTTATCTCACTCGTAAATGACTTATCTGTCTGGTAAAGAGAGATAAAATGTTATAGACATTGTCAGGTAAGAATGCAATGGCCTTTGATCTTTATGTAAAAGTGGGATGAATTAGATCCTTTTTAGACGTTTTTGATTGAGAAAATATTGAATTTGATGCTTTTGAATTGTTTAACAATCAAGTGCCTGCTTTTATCATTGGTAGTGTATGGGAGTGGTTAGTTTCCTGGGGTGGTTGTTCGACAAGTGCATACTTTTATCATTGGTAGCGTATTGAATTTTTATACTTTTAATTGCTTGTGTTTTTTGGATTTTTGATATGAACCATGGATGTTTGACGGCTCTGATTCAAGTGGTGAGACTTTTGAAGTCGAAAGAAATTAAATTATAAGAAAGGGTCGGGTTGAAAATCTCTGGAGGCACAGATTGCAGGGTCTGGGTTGATCAATGGCTAGAGGTACACAAAGGAATTTGATTAATTCAAGGAATGCAGAAGCTTTCCCTCGGCTTAGGATTCTGGAACATCTGATACATTGTGGTAGAAATGGAACCAAGACGAATGATTAGGTGCCCCTGCAGGGGTAATATTTCTTGGTCTCTAAAATTCGATGGCATCCTGGATCTGGGATATCTGTTCACGGATGCTTGAGACTTGAGAGCTAAAAATTGAAAGTAGGCTTCTTTGGAACGGACTATGGACCTTAAGACTTGTCGAGGGATTGTCCCGCATTCTGATTGGTGCAGATGGACGGGAATTTCTTACATGTCTGAATATGTGGCAAAGATATTGAGGTCATTATCATCACGATAGAGTTTCCTTCAATCAGGATGGGAGGAGGCGAGATGTTGACTAGAAACCATTGGGCCTGATTCAATGATCAAGGAGAGTCTATTTAAAACTTTTCCGTATGTTAGATTGGCGTACACTAATTTAAAACTCTTCCGTACGCTAGATTGATGTTCAAATTCCGCCCAGTGCATCACAGAAGCATAGTGCTTTCTTGTTCTTAATAAATTCAAAAGGTGCAACGGTGCACTTGTTTGATCTGAAAGTTCACCCCTCAATTCCCATAAAAGCTCCTTTGAACTCCCCCTCCTCTGTAGTCTAGGAGTGGTGTAGATTAGCACCGGGGTAGGATGGATCAGATTGTTTCCATTGTGAAGGAAAAAGAGAGCGAGAGATAGAGAAGTTGACTAGTCTATGAGCATCTAGAAAAGAGAGAGGGAAGTTGACTGGTCTCTGGGCATCTAGAAGACTGGAAACAATTACTTGGCAGAGGGGGTTGAATTAAGCGGCAATATATATATATAATTAATTTTATATATACTGTCATACATTATCATCATATTTAAAGTTAAAATTCTTGAAAAAGATATATTTTACCCTTTTTCTTTTGATGCCGTCAAATCCTTGAAAAAAAATGAAAATAAGTAAAATTCAAGCTTAAAAGGCTTCCTTTACTAATTTTTTTCTACCGATTTTTAAAAATTTAACGATTCAAATTTTGTTGAGTAGTATTGCTGTTTTTTGCTTTTCCGGCTCCATCAACCTTCTACTGGTCTACTACTAGCACTTCTTGTAAAAGCAATAAAGCAGTCTCCGGACGGCCGCCCTGTACGGTAGCCAAAACAAGGCTTTCTTGAGTGAAAGAGTCTAGCCTAGTCATATCTTATCTTAAACTACATAAAGCCGCGAAGGCTGATCTACAGTCAATTGTCCTGGTTTCGCTGCTCATTTCGTCCTTTTTGGTCCTTTCTCAGCTTCCGTGCAGCCCCTTTGGCTGCTGCTGCCTTTTGCTCATTTCTGCTTTTGTTCCCTTCTTCCAATTGTGCCCTTGTCCTGGTTTCTTTGTAATTTTATGCTCAATTTTGTCCTTTTGTTTGCTGTCCATCCTTCGGCTGCTGCAGTTGTTATCTAACAGTTTTGTCCTTTTGTTTCTTGTGCATCTTCCGCTGCTGCAGTTGTTATCTAACTTTATTGACAAAAATATATTAATTTATCGATTTGATTTATTAACTTCCTTCAACGTATAACTTCCTTCTTTAACTTTCTCCTTCTTCAAAATATAATTTCCTCTGCTCTTTTATATTTATTAACTTTCTTCAAAATATATATATTAGCCAAGATATTGATTTTCTAAAAAATATACAAATCAATAAAAAATCTGTGTGCATCTAATATATACATAACAATATAAATTCTATGTGTTACATTATCTATTCGTTGATTTTGAATAAGATATTAATTCATCAATAAATAAATTGCTTCATGATTAAATAAATATTTATTCATATATGCTATTCAATCAAACATTATTAATTTTCGATATCAATGAACTAATGAACTCTTCAAAATTGTGTTATCTTTAAATTTTAGAATCTTATTAATTCCCAAAAAAATTGAGTAAGATATTGATTGATCAATAAATAAATTGCTTCATGATTAAATAAATATTTTTTCATATATGCTATTCAATCAAGCATTATTAATTTTCGATATCAATAAACTAACGGACTCTTCGAAATTGTGTTATCTTTAAATTTTAGAATCTTATTAATTCCCAAAAAATTAATGCAAGTACTATTCTTTCCAGCAACATTTATTTACAAATCAATCGATCTAATACTCATAGAATACAAAAATGATTATTCGATTAATAAATACAAATATATGATTTCTTAATTTCTAATATCACATTGTTAAAAATCTTTAATTTATATATGTTGCTTCGATATCACATTGTTAATTTATATACAAGAAACAAGATACACACATTGAATAATAAAGATGTTGCTTCGATGATATTCTCTCTTAATTATTGTTTCTTTACTTTTGTTTGTTGCAGTTGTGCAGCTGCTACCTTCCATTCCCTAATGCAGACGCGAATGTTTTGGGCTATCCAAATCTATATATATTCTTGCATCCTATTTGTGTGCCTTTATATAGATATATATATATTCATTTTCTCCAAAATATATATGTCGACAAAAATAATGATTTTTTAGAAAATATATATATCGACAGAAATTTTGTGTGTATCTAATAAATATAAATCAATTGTGCCACTTTGTATTAGCTTCCATTAATACGACCAATTGTTTTTAAAAATATAGGATAATTTCCCTCTATTTCAAAAATGTAACTTCCATAATATTTGTTAACTACTAAATTATTAATTTAAAGCTTTTGGATTTTCAAGACTAAAAAAATATTAAATATCAAAAAATTACGCAGGTCACTAAAAATCCTATGTTTATCTAATACATACTAACGAATAAAAATTCTATATGTATCTAATCAATATATATAAATCGATTATGCTGTTTTGTATTAATGCAGATCAATGAAAATTATATGTGTTTAATCTATATCAAATGTATATAAATTAATAATACTGCCTTGTATTAACATATAATAAGTGTTATTTATATCAAATAATTATAATTTTGAGACTATTTCTATATTTATAATTTTATCTCCTTCTTTATATTTATCCGCTTATTTATTAACTCGCTTATTTATTAATTTTGTCGAAAATGTGTACATTGACAAAAATATTAACTATTAAAAAATACGCAAATCACTAAAAATGCTATGCACATCTAATACATAAAATAGCATTCTTTTTATGTTTATTCGCTTATTTATTAATTTTCTCCAAAATGTATATTAGCAAAAATATTAAATATGAAAAAAATGCAAATTCTTAAAAATCCTACGTACATCTAATATATGCAAATGAATAAAAATTCTATGTGTATCCAATCAGTATATATAAATCAATTATGTTGTTTCGTATTAAATATCAAAAAAATATGCAGGTTGCTATATACACAAACATATTAAATATCAAAAAAATATGCAAGTCGCTAAAAATCCTATGTACATCTAATACATATAAACGAATAAAATTCTATATGTGTCTAATCAATATATATAAATCGATTATGGTGTTTTGTATTAATGCAGATCAATGAAAATCATATATGATTAGCATGCATCTAATATATATAAATTAATAATACTACTTTGTATTAACATATAATAAGTGTTATTTATGTGAAATAATTATAATTTCGACACTATTTCTATGTTTATAATTTTCCGTCCTTCTTTATATTTATCCGCTTATTTATTAACTCACTTATTTATTAACTTTGTCAAAAGTGTGTGTATTGAAAAAAATACTAAATATCAAAAAATTACGCAGGTCACTAAAAATCCTTTGTATATCTAATACATACTAACGAATAAAAATTCTATATGTATCTAATCAATATATATAAATCGATTATGCTGTTTTGTATTAATGCAGATCAATAAAAATTATATGTGTTTAATCTAATATATATAAATTAATAATACTGCCTTGTATTAACATATAATAAGTGTTATTTATATCAAATAATTATAATTTCGAGACTATTTCTATATTTATAATTTTCTCTCCTTCTTTATATTTATCCGCTTATTTATTAACTCGCTTATTTATAAATTTTGTTATGTGTACATTGATAAAAATATCAACTATTAAAAAAATACACAAATCGTTAAAAATGCTATGCACATCTAATACATAAAATAGCCTTCTTTTTATGTTTTCGCTTATTTATTAATTTTCTCCAAAATATATATTAGCAAAAATATTAAATATGAAAAAATGCAAATTCCTAGAAATCCTACGTACATCTAATATATGCAAATGAATAAAAATTCTATGTGTATCCAATCAGTATATATAAATCAATTATGCTGTTTCGTATTAATACAAATCAATGAAAATCATATGTACTTAACATGTATCTAATGTATATAAATTTAATTAATTTTCTCCAAAATGTATATATTAGCAAAAATATTAAATATGAAAAAATATGCAAATCGCTAAAAATCCTACGTGCATCTAATATATGCAAATGAATACAAATTCTGTGTGTATCCAGTCAATATATAAAAATTAATTATGCTATTTCGTATTAATACAAATGAATGAAAATCATATGTACTTGACATGTATCTAATATATATAAACTTAAAAAGAAATCAATCCAATATTTATTGATTCAAAAAACAATTATTCGATCAATAATTACAAATATATGATTCTAAATTTATAATTTCATATTGTTAGAAATCCTTAATTTGTATATATTATATTTATGAATTTATATTCTTCACTATATTTCTTTTCTTTTAGTTTTTCTAATACTAAACGCTTCCATTATCTAACACACGATTTTGATTTTTTGGTGAGTTTCATATAAATTACATTCCAATCAATATAATTCACTACACTGTTACTCTGATTTCATAATACAACTATATTTTTTTCCCTATTTTCTATCTCAGGTACTCATTGGTGATGTACCCTCGCATATACAAACAGACAACATAAGAGTCATCAATTGCTATTATGCTAAAACTCAATGGATCTTTCAGCTAGAAGGAAAGATTGGCTAATATTCACACAAAAACACTTCTTACATGAAGGAAGTGTCATCCTGTTTACCCTGTTCAATGAAAACAATTATCATCTGCAGCTCATCAGCAGAGACTTTATCCAACAATCATAATTAAACGTGTCTACTACAGCTTCTTGCACATAGCAATTATCTATTCCTCAAATTTTCTTTATTCTACTTCCAATTATATTTAACAATATAAAAATAAACATATCGAAATTATTTCGAATTATTAATTTATCTCAACTCTTAAAAAATGATTTACATTCCATTAATTTAAATAATATTTACATCCTGTTACTCTTAAAAAATTAAATACAAATCACAACAATATTACTATATCTATTTATAAATATATTAATCCAATATATTGTTCCTCTATTTATTATTCCAACCCTACTATCATATAAAACGCTCTAAACATTAATTATTAAATAAATCTTACATTACTATTAAACAGTCAATAATGGGCACCCCGCGAAACTTGCGGGGCACAATGCCTAGTTATATATATAATCGTTGATATGTGGAGGTAAATGTTATCCAATTCCCAGTAAATGTCCATGGTATCAGCATGGGCCGTTGAACAAAAGTACTTTGTATACATACGTACGTACGTATATATATATATATATAATGGATGAGGAGGCAAATGACATGCAATTCCCAAGTAAATGTTCTGCCGTGTTAGTCACTTACTAAGGGACTATTTTGTGCAGACTTATTGGAAAAAGAAAAAAAAAAAGAGGGAGTTTTTGGAAAGTGGGAACCTTCTTGCACGGCTGCTCTCATCTCATGGGCCGTCACTGGATATGATTGTCAGTGGATATGATTGCTTGCGGATTATTAGTATTTTGATCAAAACAATAATAATACTAAGGGCAAATTATCCATTTGGTCCTTGTACTCTTTGTCTAAGTAAAAATAAGCTCCTCATCTATTTTTTGCTGACTTTAAGCCCTCAAACTTGTAAAATTGGGTATCCGTAACCCTTTTAGCCAGTTTCTCCGGTTTTGCAACCGGAAGACGAATTCACACGAATGGCAGTATGCTTTTAAGAAGGGCATTTTTGTCCGCATATTCTGAGCAAAAAAGGAACAACTCCTCTCTCTTCCCTCCATGGACTACTCCTACACCTACGATGACCTCATCTTCCTCCCCTACTTCATTGACTTCTCCACCGATGCCGTCTCCCTCTCCTCTCCTCTCTCCCGCAACCTCTCCCTCTCCCTCCCATTCGTCTCCTCCCCCATGGACACCATCTCCGAGTTCTCCATGGCTTCAGCCATGGCCTCCCTCGGCGAAGTCACATTGAAGCCCTCCATCTCTGAGATCAAAATCTCCTCGCTCAGCTTCGCTCTCAGCAGCCCGTACAGCAGGCACGCGAAGTCACAGTAAAGCCCCTCGTCCCGCGAGATCAGCTCGTTGGAGAAGGTCAAGCCCGGCATCAACCCCCAATTCTTCACCCAGAATATGGCGCAAAAGCTCCCTGAGAAGAATATCCCCTTCACGCAGGCGAAGGCCACCAGGCGCTCCGCGAAGGACTCGGAGTCGTCGATCCAGTGGAGGGCCCACTTGGTGCCATCAGGTTTTCGTCTAGTCTGCACGAGCTGAAGAATGAGAGGTCGTCGAGTACAAATATCCGAACCTCTGGGCAAGAAATCTCTTCTGACTAGTGCCTCCAGAACACTGGATTTTCCACTGTTCTGGCTTCCGACGACCGCCACTTGCGGCAATTCAATTGTAGACTGGCTGGAGAGCTACGCGAATATGTCTTGGAGCTTGTTGACGATCGGAATGACCGAGCTCCCCAACGGCACAAAACTACTATTGGATTGACTGGCCAGAGACGGAGAAGCAACGGTGTCGTTTACTGGTTCCTCAGCCATAGATGGACTGTCGTCGGCTGAGAATTGAGACCAATCAAATCAACTGTGCGTTAGCTACCGTGTTCTACTGTGTGTTGAAGAGATCGAAAGAGGGGAGTACTGAAACCCTAGCGTCGCGCGAGTTTGAATCTTTTGACAAAAATGTCATTTTTCAAAGCATACTGGCATTCGTGTGAATTCGCCTTCTGGTTGCAAAACCGGAGAAACTGGCTAAAAGGGTCACGGATACCCAATTTTACAAGTTTGAGGGCTTAAAGTCAACAAAAAATAGATGAGGGGCTTATTTTTACTTAGATAAAGAGTTCAATGGTCAATTGGATAATTTGCCCTAATACTAATGTGTTGCGGGGGTTGGTTGGTTTAATGAATGAACCAATAATATTCAGCGGAAGAAAATAGACGCACTCATTCCCGTGTGATGTGGTGTGGTGTAAGGTCAAAGTTGTTGTTGGTCTTTGGCATCACTTTGTTAGGGTCTCCAGTCAACAAAGGCGTTCTCTTCTCTCCAGTACCCTCTCCCCCGTTTTGGTCAAACCTTTTTTTTTTCCTTATTGCTGGTAATCTGAAATCCTGTTGAGAGTAGTTTGGTGGTTGTGTCGATATTGCTGGTTTTTTTTTATTAAAAAAAACATTTATTTATTCTCCTCATAGTCGGTATTGCTGGTTGTTCTCACAATAGCTTCATGGCTTTTACCAGGGCTAGCGTCAGAGTTTTTGTAGTACCCTCTGCCTGTTCTTGTTGGAAATTTCTTTTTTCTAGAAAATAATAATAATAATATATACATACAATATTATTATTATTATAAATATATAATACTCCAGCAGCAAATAAGTCAGAAAGTCGCGCATCCCACCAGCTACGATCCGGGTTACCGTCTGGTTGTTTCAGAGGTGGCGCACTCATTCCCGTTGTTGACTGACTTTCCAAGTCAACCACTACACACGTGTCATTGATGGTGGGCAGAGCTACTTTTGTCTTTGGGGCTGGAGAGTGCCATCCTACTTGCGTTGTTCTTGGTTTCTAGATTTGCTTGCTTGCTAGGATTCCCGACTCCGTTCGGACTTTTATTTATTTATTAAATACATTATCCAATCACCGGTTTATCTTCCTCATCCTCAATTGTTTTTTTGAGAATATCATATCATATAAAGCACTAGGATATTTTTTTCCCCTTCAAAAAGTCATTCCTAATAATCTCGAAACATGCTCACGTAATATATTTTGCTTTTTTTTTTTTGCCATTTAGATGTTTTAAATGTTATTCTCATCAATCTGAGAGAAATATCAATGGAGAGTCCCCAAGATCCAAAAAATGGGAAATTCCCATTTAATATTTTATCATAGGAGCTAATACAATTCAAAATTTTATTCTCAACATGTTAATCATCAATAGTTTTTTTTTAGCAAATTAAGGTTTGTCGAATGAGTGTCTAATAGATACATAACTCGCGGTATCGAAAGGTGTTTTAAGCGTTAATTTTAATCAATATAAAATTGAACAAAGAGTGTCCAAAAATACGAATTTTAAATTTGTGCATGTTTTTATTGTTTTTCCGGTGGGGGTGAACTAATATTCATGGGAAACACGTTAAGAAAATCCCTTAAAAAATATATATATATATATATGAATACGTGATCCATAGCCAATAGCCATATTTTGTTGCGAGGCCTTTGATTAAATGAAATAAATAACGAAATTAGACGAAACTGCTTGGAATCCAAATCTTACCGGCCGCGACAAGGAAAGACTAACAAGACAGGCCCACTAGGAATGCCAACAAGAAATTTTTGATTAATCCCACCTCTTATATGGGGGGAGTGGGCCGTTTGTAGGGGTTTTAAAAATCGGTTTATAGCCGCTGGAATTGATAAGAATTTCCAAGCATTTTCCTCTCAGCGTGCAACATCCTTTCCATTCCTGAGAGTCTACACTCTACAGACAGGCCATGAGCTTTCAACTTCTCCATTGTTATTTGTAATCCTCCTCCTTCAATCACCCCTGAAAATGTCCAAAACCACCCAATGGTCTTCCCAGCTCACCTTTCTGATATTCACCATCTTCTTCCTCTCCTTACCTTTCCTCGGCAACTCACAAGCTACCAAAACCAATCCAGAAGAACAGACCATTCTGCTCAAACTCAAACAGCAGTGGCTGAATCCGCCCTCCCTGTCCCACTGGTCCTCATCATCAGACCACTGCACCTGGCCAGAGATCAACTGCACAGGTGGATCGGTCACAAAACTCAACGTCTCCAATTTGGCAATCACAGAAACAATCCCATCATTTATCTGTGACCTCAAGAACCTCACAGTTCTCGATCTCAACAACAATTTCATCCCCGGCTCCTTCCCTACAGTTCTCTACAGCTGCTCCAAGCTCGAATACCTTGACCTGTCTCAGAATTTGTTCGTTGGCACTATTCCTGATGCTATTGACAGCCTATCCCCAAGCACCCTCCAGTACCTTATACTTGAAGCCAACAATTTCACTGGCGACATCCCTCCAGCTATTGGGAAGCTAACGGGGCTTAAAAGCCTTTACGCCAGAAGAAACCTGTTTAATGGTTCTTTCCCTGCAGAGATTGGCAATTTGCTGAATCTTGAAGAGCTGGCCTTGAGTACTAATGGATTTGTCCCACAACATATACCCTCGAGTTTCACTCGGTTGAAAAAGTTGAGATTTTTATGGATGTTTCAGACTAATTTGATTGGAGAGATCCCACAAGACATTGGGAACATGACGGCTCTGGAGTACTTGGACTTGTCAGAAAATGAGCTCAGTGGAAATATCCCTGGTGGACTATTTCAGCTTAAAAATCTGAGCAGTCTTTTGCTTTACAAGAACAGGCTGGTCGGGTCAATACCATCATCAATTGAGGCCTTGAATCTGGAGATCATTGACCTGTCTAATAACAGCTTAACGGGGAAAATACCGGATGAGTTTGGCAAATTGACAAACTTAACAGGGCTAGCTCTGTTTTTCAATGAATTATCAGGCGAAGTACCTACTAGTTTGGGCATGTTGCCATCACTAGTAGACATTAGGCTGTTCTACAATAATCTATCAGGTCAGTTGCCACCAGATTTTGGGAGGCACTCGATGCTCAGTAGCTTTCAGGTTTCAGCCAACAATTTCACTGGAAATTTGCCACAAGATTTATGCAAGAACGGTGTGCTAATTGGTGTGGTTGCTTTTGGCAACAGTCTTACAGGAGAATTACCACCATCCCTTGGGAACTGCGACAGCATGCAGGTTGTACAGCTTCAAGGTAATCAATTTTCAGGCCAAATTCCGGATGGTTTGTGGACAACAAATTTGACAACTTTGTTGATACAGAATAACTCATTTACTGGCCAGCTACCGGACAAAGTTGCATCAGGTTTGTCAACTCTTGATATCAGTAACAATCAGTTTTCAGGTGAAATTCCAGCTGGAGTGTCATCTTGGAATAATTTAAGGAACTTTAAGGCAAGCAATAACCTGCTCAGTGGTAAAATTCCTCAAGAGTTGACTTCTCTTCCAGAGTTGGAAACACTTCTGCTTGATGGCAATCGGCTTTATGGGAGTCTGCCATCAAGCATAATCTCATGGGAGGGGTTAAATGTCTTGAGCTTCAGTAACAACCAGCTTTCTGGCCAAATACCTGCAGCAATTGGCCTTTTACCTGTCCTTAATGCCCTGGACTTGTCAGAAAATGACTTCTCAGGTCAAATTCCAGCTCAAATTGGGCTTCTAAGGTTAAATTCCCTCAACCTCTCTTCCAATCGCCTCTCTGGTAGAATACCTGGTGAATTTGAAAATGCAGCTTTTGACAGAAGTTTCTTGGGTAATGCTGGTCTTTGTTCACGTAATCCATCTTTAGGCCTTAACGCCTGTGCTTCCCAAACCGGGGAGTCAAACAAGCTTTCAGCAAAATTTGTCGCAGCTGTTTCAAGTATAGCCGCAGTTGGCTTTTTAGTGGCTTTAGTATACACATTCTTTTTGATCAGAGGTTACAAGAAGAAAAAACAGGGATTGGATTCAACTTGGAAATTAACCTCATTTCAGAAGTTGAATTTCACTGCACCATCCCTTCTATCAAGCTTGACAGAAAGCAACATGATTGGAAGTGGAGGTTCAGGAAATGTCTATCGTGTTCCAATTAATAGTTCAGGTGCATATGTTGCTGTTAAGAAGATTTGTAATAGCAAAAGGTTGGATCACAAAGAATTTCATGCAGAAGTTGAGATTTTGGGCACTATTCGACACTCCAACATTGTGAAGTTAATGTGTTGCATCTCAACGGATAGTTCGAAGTTACTGGTCTACGAGTATATGGAAAATCGTAGTTTGGATCGTTGGCTTCATTGCAAGAGGAACCGGTCTGCTAACACAGGTTCAATCCACCATATTGTCCTGGAGTGGCCTAAGAGGTTGCAGATTGCAATTGATGCTGCTCGAGGGCTCTGCTATATGCACCATGACTGCTCACCATCTATAATTCACCGAGATTTAAAATCAAGCAACATTTTGCTAGATTCTGAATTCAATGCAAAAATTGCAGATTTTGGTCTGGCTAGGATGTTAGTGAAGGATGGAGAGCCCAACACAATGTCAGTTGTAGCTGGCTCATTCGGATACATTGCTCCTGGTACGTGGTATTGTAATTTGTCAAATGTATTTGATTTTTTTTTTATTTAATTTTTTTGTCGAAAGGGGGATTATTTGATTATGATCACTTTAAATACTACCAAACTCAACTTAGTTGTTCTGTTTCTTGATTTTGTATTGCAGAGTATGCTCAGACAAGAAGAGTGAATGAGAAGATTGATGTGTATAGCTTTGGGGTCATCCTTTTGGAACTGGTTACTGGAAGAGAAGGCAATTACGGTGATGAGACTTCATCGCTTGCAGAATGGGCGTGGCGTCACTTTCAAGAAGGGAAACCAATAATTGAGGCCTTCGACGAGGACATAATGGAGCCTTGTTACTTAGATGAGATAGCCAACGTGTTCAAACTCGGTATTTTCTGTACCGGATTGGTGCCCTCCAACCGCCCTACAATGAGGGACGTTTTACAAATTTTGCTCCGCTCTGTTCATTCAGTGCCAATGGGAGAAAAGAATGGCAGAAGCGAGTATGATTTTGCCCCCCTTCTTAACAACTCAAAGCGCAAGAAGTCGTTGATCGACGAAGATGGCGGCTTCGACTCAACGATCTGATAAAGCTTGAAAATGTAACCATCAGGTGGTTGATCCACAAAGTTGGGAAATCGATGAAGGTTCTGAACCAAGCAGCAGAAGCAGGCTAAGGAGATTGGAGCGGGTTCATGGGGCTGCATGAGTTAGCTTATACTAGTTGTCTAGAATTAGGAGATACATGGTGTTTTCAAACTGTAATTGGCGTACAAGTAGAGAAAGTAAAGCTTATTATAGCAGGCATTTCCACAGCTCGTATGAAACGGCTGGCAGTGACTGCAGCTGCTACGAAGCAGCATTTGTTTTTGGTATCTACAAGTTTCGGATCAATATATGTATAGTCTTTAAATGGATATATTCTAGCAACACGACTAGGAAAAATGGGTTGGCAGATTATGTAGTAATTTATATAACAACCTCAGAAAATCTTGATGAAGCCTAGTACTAAAACTGCTACTCACTTCATGTGGATCTCCATCAAGTCCGTTTAATATGTTGTGCAGGACTATATTTGATCCAAAGAGTATCATCTACATGTGCACTATACATAATCTTGAATGCCCAAATGATCTTACAACAAAGCCTTAACTTTAAGACACTGCTCTTAAGCCAAAGAGGGAGGGGGGGAATTACTAACAAAAATACGAAGACATTGTCTCAGTTACGGGCCAGAAATCTAGAGGTACACGGGTCCATGGCTCAGTTTGGAGCTCTGCTAGACCATACATATATTCAAACGTTCCTCGCAACATCTCCTTGATTCGGCTGCTGCAGTTGCTCCCAGGGAAAGGATGGCACAAATATAGAGCTCCAACGCAGTAGATCTATTTTTGGGAGCACTACAGCTCATACCAGGATCAGGATTCCTCTACTTCGAGATATTGCGAATGAGAGGCAGCCAGGAGCGCAGCACCAATGCCAGAACCATCATTTGAGTGGATAATTGAAACATTCTCGTAAGCATCTCCAAGCAATTCCTGAAGAGTGCTGTCCATACAATTTCTGAACTTTGCGTAGTGCTCGAAAAGTCCGCCATCCAAAGCTACAACTGACTTCTGCTTCTCTCCATCCTTTATAATATCTCTACCCAATTTTTTGAGAATTCCCAGGATCCCAGCAGCAGAGAGGCGTGCTCCAAGGAAGAGGAATTCACTAGTTGTCAAAGAAATTAAACAAGCATTTTAGCAACTTCGTGTTTCTTTTCTGTTGCCTGGTGCCATACCTCTAAAATATCTTTTAGCTTTGCACCAACCACTTTGAGATCACAAGATGTGTCGTGATGTATTGCAGACATCTCAGGGGCCCTGGATATAAAGCAGTCAGTAACTTTGTGTTTCAAGTTTAATGCATTAGAATTAGTTGAACAAAATAGTAAAAGCATATGAATGCAGAAAATCTATAGATTATGTCTCACGACCGCAATGTACAATTACATACTGCCAAAATTGAAAGTTAACGTTGTACGCTTTAAAAAAAAAAATGCTTTAAAAAATGTTCACAAACTACCAAAACCTAAGGTTGACATCTTGATCTGATGGCACACCTCAATATGAAAGGAATATTTAGCTTTGGAGGAACAGCATCACCAAACAAGGCAGCTTCTTCAGCCATCCTGCATAGTACTCTACGCACAATTTCCCCTAAATACATCCCAGATATAATCTTCTCAAAAATCTGCACCAGTTAGCTGGTATTAGAAACTTGAAATACACAAAATAATCCATAATAAACTTATTAAAAACAAAGCAGCTGTAAAGTGCTCTGTTGACCTGTTCCCCAGGGTTTAAACTCTCAGCATCAAGCCCTTGATCATACTCAGTTAGGGGAAGATGTGATGACCGAAAGTTACCCCATTCCATGTTGATAACCTACACAGTTCAATGCCATAAAGAAATCAATTTGGCAGAGAAAATATGAGAAGATAAAACAAGACTTGACTGTGGTATTAAACTGCTTGAGTAATTTGGAGAATGCCAACCATCTCTCCTGATTTAGGCAGCAGACCATGCCACTTCGGAATTGCATGCGCCCTCTCGACATATGCTGCATTAGTCCCTGTACCCAGGATAACAGCAGCCATAACATCTGGGTGGTTGTATCGACCTCCAGCTAAGGTTCCAACTGCATCGTTGACCTACAGTAGCCAAGCAATATGAGAAATCTGCATGCTAAAGGAGATTTGACCTTCAAAATTAAGCAGTCACCCCACTCTACAGTCACTGCCGTCGCAGCTCCTCCTACGTATTTGCCGCCATCTCCACCCGGACCACCACTATCACCACCCATTTCCACCGCAACATGGCCACAACAGCCTCCCAGCCGACAAGCCCATCCAACACCCGTCTAGGTTGGATTGGAACTGGCGTCATGGGCATCTCCATGTGCTCCCACCTAATCAACGCCGGCTACAATCTCACCATCTTCACCCGAACCCCCTCCAAGGCCCAACCCTCCTCTCTCTGGGTGCCCACTGGGCCGACTCCCCCAAAACTGTCGCCTCCCAATCCGACGTCGTCTTGTCCATCGTCGGTTACCCATCCGACGTCCGCCACGTTATCCTCCACCCATCCACAGGTGCTCTCTCCGGTTTACGCCCCGGAGGCATCATCGTTGACATGACCACCTCGGATCCCTCACTCGCCGTTGAAATACACTCGGCAGCCACCTCTGCCGGCTGTTCCGCCGTTGACGCCCCAGTATCCGGCGGCGATCGTGGCGCCCGCAACGCCACGCTCTCTATCTTCGCAGGCGGGGACGGACCTATCATCGAAAAACTAAAACCCATTTTCGCCCTCCTAGGAAGAGTTTATTACATGGGTGCTCCAGGAAAGGGGCAATTCACGAAACTAGCAAACCAGATAACCATATCTTCAACAATGGTGGGGCTTTGTGAAGGTTTAGTATATGCCCACAAGGCTGGTTTGGACCTAGAGTTGTACTTGAGTGCGATATCTACAGGCGCGGCTGGATCCAAGTCGTTGGATTTGTATGGGAGTAGGATTTTGAAAAGGGATTTCGAGGCCGGATTTTTTGTGAATCATTTCGTGAAGGATTTGGGGATATGCTTGAGGGAATGTCAGAATATGAATTTGGCATTGCCGGGTTTGGCACTGGCTCAGCAGCTTTATCTTTCGCATAAGGCTTATGGTGAGGGGGATTTGGGCACCCAGGCGCTTGTTTTGGCGCTTGAAAGGCTCAACAACGTATCACTCGATTCTGCTGGTGGTGCTGCTGCTTCAGGGAATAAAACATGAAGGTAGGGATTGGTAAAGTTTTGATATTTTGAGGATGGAAATATAAATGTTATTACACTTCTTTTTGTTCACATTTTGATTGTGTTGGAAACTTCGCTATGGATCATAATTCTGGTAAAAAGCATGATTACTCCGAGTTATTTAACTGTGTGCTTTTTCCAAAGAAGATCGCGACTCCAATGTAGTCTGTTATGTGGGTTGGGTTCAATTACACAACTGTAGACACTTTAGACATTAACACACAAACCGTGTGTCAGTCATTGCACTAGAAGTTGTGTTTTTGCATGTTGTTGTTGTTGTTCCAATGTCTACATTCGTTATTTTAGTTTTTGCATCTATTGTGTCAGTGCACACACTTGGTGCAGATGCCCTCGATCTGTGTTATGTTTTTCTTTGTAGTCTAGTGAGAGTTTAAGAAAAAATTGTTTTCGTTGGGGGGCTTGGTTGGATTATTCTTGCAAATCTAGTGAACTCAAAATTGGATATGCAGTCCTTACCTTGCATGTAATCCTATGGGGAGCTGAAAGTGGACTGTTGGCATACTACGTTGGTTGGAAAAAAAAAATCTAAGAACTCCAATAAGGATCAAGGAAACCATGGGCATCTTATCTGCTAATAAAAATGAAGATATGGCTCTGCTCTTGTTTGCTCATGACGTGTGACGTGGGAGTTGTTAAATTAACCTAGCTCTTAAACCGCTATGTGTTAAATCCTTATCCTTGTTTCAGTCGCCTCTTTTATTGAAGGTTACTGGGGTTACTTTTTTGCATGTTGAATATGTTAGGCAGCCTGGGGGACTGGGTCTGAGTAATTCAGAATGACCTGTAAGTTTACTTTGAGCTCGCTTGTTGTATGCTGCTGCTTTTCCACGTTTGAAAGATTTTACTGTATCTTATGTATGCAGATTGAGGCAAGGAACTTGGATTGGGTTGGATCAGTGGGATACTTCTTGTGTATGGCTCTGATTATGTGTTCTCCTAATTTAAAAGTGAACAGGGTTCTTGTTGTTCAGGTAGAAGTTCACAGCTTGGAATTAGGTTAAAAGCAGGGGAAGTTCAATGCATGTAAGGCAACATTTGCACAACCCTGAGGAATAGTGGAAGCAAAAGAAAATGAGGCATCCTTGTGCATGTAAACCATGGATTTCTTGTTTAGGCAGTTTGTCATGGGAGTGTTGTTTCAATTATTAGCATAACTGTGGTGAATCATTAGTAAGAGGTTCGCAAACTTGGAAGATTGATCGTAGACTATCCTACACTGATGCTACTGACCATGACATGATGAATTTCTGGTCCTAATAAATGACCGAGCTATGGTAAACATGTTGCAGAAGAAACTACTTGTTCATTAATTTTTTGATGCCAAAAATAAAAAGGGTTTATGCAGCTGCAAAGCGCATGAGTGCAATAAGGTGTTAGGAACTTTAGTGCTTGGTATTACTTTGTGGGGTTCTACTAAATAGTTTGTTGGGTGCCATAGAGTTGCCTCATGTCTTCAAATCATGAAGCCAGATGTTATCTCACTCGTAAATGACTTATCTGTCTGGTAAAGAGAGAAAAAATGATATCCACATTGTCAGGTAACAATGCAATGGCCTTTGATCTTTATGTAAAAGTGGGATGAATTAGATCGTTTTTAGACGTTTTTTGATTGAGAAAATATTGAATTTGATGCTTTTGAATTGTTTAACAATCAAGTGCCTGCTTTTATCATTGGTAGTGTATGGGAGTGGTTAGTTTCCTGGGGTGGTTGTTCGACAAGTGCATACTTTTATCATTGGTAGCGTATTGAATTTTTTTACTTTTAATTGCTTGTGTTTTTTGGACTTTTGATATGAACCATGGATGTTTGACGGCTCTGATTCAAGTGGTGAGACTTTTGAAGTTGAAAGAAATTAAATTAGGGTAAACTGTTCAAAACATTCCTCACATTTTGCAAAATAATTTTTTTCGTCGCTCATTTTTTAAAATATAATTTTACGTCCCTTATATATTCACATTGGTCAAATTTGATCCCTATTTAGATTTCCGACTAATTTTTGGTTGGAATTCACCACGTGCCTTGCACGTGATCATATTTTAAGGGCAAAATTGTCAAATCAAATTTTATATAATTTGGTTTATAATCCCTCACATTTCATAAAATACATTTTTTCGTCTCTTACATTTTACAAAATGAACTTTTTTCATCCTTCACATTTTTTAAAATGAATTTTTTCATCTTTTATTGATCATGTGTGTAAATAATTTTTTTAAAATCTATGTATATATCTATTTGATTTCATGTGAAATCAAATAGAGATATATTACATACTATTCGTACTGCTTAAGTGAAATCAAATAAATATATATATATGAGTTTAAAAAAATTAAAACTCTTTCGTATGCTAGATCGGCGTACACTAATTTTAAACTCTTCCGTACATTAGATTGATGTTCAAATCCCGCCAAGTGTAGTGCTTTCTTGTTCTTAAGAAATTCAAAAAGTGCAACGGCGCACTAGTTTGATCTAAAAGTTTACCCCTCAGCTCTCATACAAGCTCTTTGAACTCTCCCTCCTTGTAGTCTAAGAGTGGTGTAGATTAGCACTGGGGTAGGATTAGATTGTTTCCATTGCGAAGGAAAAAGAGAGAGAGAGAAGTTTTTTTTTTGGTTGCCTGCCACGGTATCCAGGGCTTTGCCCTGACTAATCCGTTGGAAAAAGAGAGAGAGAGAAGTTGACTAGTCTATGAGCATCTAGAAAAGAGAGAGGAAAGTTGACTAGTCTTTGAGCATCTAGAAACAATTACTTGGCTGAGGGGGTTGAGTTTAGCGGCAATATATATATATATATAAAATTAAATTTATATATACAGTTAGTATATGCACTAACATCATTAGATATATGTTACATGTGTAAATTTTGAATTTAAAATCCTTAAAGAAGATATATTTTGCCCTTTTCTTTTTGATGCCGTCAAATCCTTGAAAAAAGATGAAAATAAGTAAAATTCAAGCTTAAAAGGCTCCCTTTACTAATTTTTTTCTACCGATTCTCAACAATTTAAGGGTTAATTCCACTTTGTCCCCCCAAACTTTGTACGATTATCCATTTAAATCCCTAAACTTCAAAATGGGACACTTAAGTTCCTAAACTTATAAATACCTCCCACTTAAGTCCCTGAACATATAAAATGGGACACTTAAATCCCTAAACCCTTATAAAATGGGACACTTCGACCACCAACGGCATTCAGGATTTGTTAACAATTTTCCTTAAGTGTGAGGTATTTATAAGTTTAGGGACTTAAGTGTCCCATTTTGAAGTTTAGGGATTTAAGTGGATAATCGTCCAAAGTTTGGGGGGACAAAGTGGAATTAACCCACAATTTAACGATTCAATTTTGTTGAGTAGATTTAAGCCGTTGTTTGCTCTCCGGCTCAATCAACCTTCTACTGGTCTACTACTAAGCACTTACTTTTAAAACAATAAAAGCCGTCTACGAAGGCCGGCCTGTAACAGTAGCCAAAACAAGCCATTCTTGAGAGTGAAGAGTTTAGCCTAGTTATATTATATATAGTCGTTGATTTATGGAGGTAAATGTTATCCAATTCCCAGTAAATGTCCATGGTATCAGTATGGGGCGTTGAACAAAAGTACTTTGTATACATACATACGTACGTATATATATATATATATATATAAATAATGGATGAGGAGGCAAATGAGATGCAATTCCTAAGTAAGTAAATGTTCTGCCGTGTCTGTCACTTACTAAGGGACTATTTTGTGCAGACTTATTGGAAAAAAAAAAGGAAAAAGGAGGAGGGAGCTTTTGAGACTTTTGGAAAGTGGGAATGAGGGGAACCTTCTTGCACGGCTATGATTGCTTGCGTCTTTGGCAGCACTTTGTTACAGTAGTGTTTGGCTCTCCAGTCAACAAAGGCGTTCTCTTCTCTCCAGTCCAGTCCCCTCTCCCCCGTTTTGGTCAAACCTTTTTTTTGTCTTGTTGCTGGTAATCTGAAATCCGGTTGAGAGTAGTTTGGTGGTTGTGTCGATTTTGCTGGTTTTTTTTTAAAAAATTTTTTTTTTATTTATTCTCCTCATAGTCGGTATTGCTGGTTGTTCTCACAATAGCTTCATGGCTTTTACCAGGGCTAGCGTCAGAGTTTTTGTAGTACCCTCTGCCTGTTCTTGTTGGAAATTTCTTTTTTCTAGAAAACAATCATAATGGTATACTTATATATATGCTACATACAATATTATGTATAAATTACACGCAGCCACTCTCGACGTAAAATCCAAGTATAATAATACTCCAGCAGCAAATAAGTCAGAAAGTCGCGCATCCCACCAGCTACGATCCGGGTTACCGTCTGGTTGTTTCAGAGGTGGCGCACTCATTCCCGTTGTTGACTGACTTTCCAAGTCAACCACTACACACGTGTCATTGATGGTGGGCAGAGCTACTTTTGTCTTTGGGGCTGGAGAGTGCCATCCTACTTGCGTTGTTCTTGGTTTCTAGATTTGCTTGCTTGCTAGGATTCCCGACTCCGTTCGGACTTTTATTTATTTATTAAATACATTATCCAATCACCGGTTTATCTTCCTCATCCTCAATTGTTTTTTTGAGAATATCATATCATATAAAGCACTAGGATATTTTTTTCCCCTTCAAAAAGTCATTCCTAATAATCTCGAAACATGCTCACGTAATATATTTTGCTTTTTTTTTTTTGCCATTTAGATGTTTTAAATGTTATTCTCATCAATCTGAGAGAAATATCAATGGAGAGTCCCCAAGATCCAAAAAATGGGAAATTCCCATTTAATATTTTATCATAGGAGCTAATACAATTCAAAATTTTATTCTCAACATGTTAATCATCAATAGTTTTTTTTTAGCAAATTAAGGTTTGTCGAATGAGTGTCTAATAGATACATAACTCGTGGTATCGAGAGGCGTTTTAAACGTTAATTTTAATCAATATAAAATTGAACAAAGAGTGTCCAAAAATACGAATTTTAGATTTGCGCATCGATTGTATGTTTTGATTGTTTTTTGGTGGGGGTGAACTAATGTTCATGGGAAAAACGTTAAGAAAATCCCTTAAAATATATATATATATGTATATATGAATACGTCATCCATAGCCAATAGCCATATTTTGTTGCGAGGCCTTTGATTAAATGAAATGAATAACGAAATTAGACGAAACTGCTTGGAATCCAAATCTTACCGGCCGCGACAAGGAAAGACTAACAAGACAGGCCCACTAGGAATGCCAACAAGAAATTTTTGATTAATCCCACCTCTTATATGGGGGGAGTGGGCCGTTTGTAGGGGTTTTAAAAATCGGTTTATAGCCGCTGGAATTGATAAGAATTTCCAAGCATTTTCCTCTCAGCGTGCAACATCCTTTCCATTCCTGAGAGTCTACACTCTACAGACAGGCCATGAGCTTTCAACTTCTCCATTGTTATTTGTAATCCTCCTCCTTCAATCACCCCTGAAAATGTCCAAAACCACCCAATGGTCTTCCCAGCTCACCTTTCTGATATTCACCATCTTCTTCCTCTCCTTACCTTTCCTCGGCAACTCACAAGCTACCAAAACCAATCCAGAAGAACAGACCATTCTGCTCAAACTCAAACAGCAGTGGCTGAATCCGCCCTCCCTGTCCCACTGGTCCTCATCATCAGACCACTGCACCTGGCCAGAGATCAACTGCACAGGTGGATCGGTCACAAAACTCAACGTCTCCAATTTGGCAATCACAGAAACAATCCCATCATTTATCTGTGACCTCAAGAACCTCACAGTTCTCGATCTCAACAACAATTTCATCCCCGGCTCCTTCCCTACAGTTCTCTACAGCTGCTCCAAGCTCGAATACCTTGACCTGTCTCAGAATTTGTTCGTTGGCACTATTCCTGATGCTATTGACAGCCTATCCCCAAGCACCCTCCAGTACCTTATACTTGAAGCCAACAATTTCACTGGCGACATCCCTCCAGCTATTGGGAAGCTAACGGGGCTTAAAAGCCTTTACGCCAGAAGAAACCTGTTTAATGGTTCTTTCCCTGCAGAGATTGGCAATTTGCTGAATCTTGAAGAGCTGGCCTTGAGTACTAATGGATTTGTCCCACAACATATACCCTCGAGTTTCACTCGGTTGAAAAAGTTGAGATTTTTATGGATGTTTCAGACTAATTTGATTGGAGAGATCCCACAAGACATTGGGAACATGACGGCTCTGGAGTACTTGGACTTGTCAGAAAATGAGCTCAGTGGAAATATCCCTGGTGGACTATTTCAGCTTAAAAATCTGAGCAGTCTTTTGCTTTACAAGAACAGGCTGGTCGGGTCAATACCATCATCAATTGAGGCCTTGAATCTGGAGATCATTGACCTGTCTAATAACAGCTTAACGGGGAAAATACCGGATGAGTTTGGCAAATTGACAAACTTAACAGGGCTAGCTCTGTTTTTCAATGAATTATCAGGCGAAGTACCTACTAGTTTGGGCATGTTGCCATCACTAGTAGACATTAGGCTGTTCTACAATAATCTATCAGGTCAGTTGCCACCAGATTTTGGGAGGCACTCGATGCTCAGTAGCTTTCAGGTTTCAGCCAACAATTTCACTGGAAATTTGCCACAAGATTTATGCAAGAACGGTGTGCTAATTGGTGTGGTTGCTTTTGGCAACAGTCTTACAGGAGAATTACCACCATCCCTTGGGAACTGCGACAGCATGCAGGTTGTACAGCTTCAAGGTAATCAATTTTCAGGCCAAATTCCGGATGGTTTGTGGACAACAAATTTGACAACTTTGTTGATACAGAATAACTCATTTACTGGCCAGCTACCGGACAAAGTTGCATCAGGTTTGTCAACTCTTGATATCAGTAACAATCAGTTTTCAGGTGAAATTCCAGCTGGAGTGTCATCTTGGAATAATTTAAGGAACTTTAAGGCAAGCAATAACCTGCTCAGTGGTAAAATTCCTCAAGAGTTGACTTCTCTTCCAGAGTTGGAAACACTTCTGCTTGATGGCAATCGGCTTTATGGGAGTCTGCCATCAAGCATAATCTCATGGGAGGGGTTAAATGTCTTGAGCTTCAGTAACAACCAGCTTTCTGGCCAAATACCTGCAGCAATTGGCCTTTTACCTGTCCTTAATGCCCTGGACTTGTCAGAAAATGACTTCTCAGGTCAAATTCCAGCTCAAATTGGGCTTCTAAGGTTAAATTCCCTCAACCTCTCTTCCAATCGCCTCTCTGGTAGAATACCTGGTGAATTTGAAAATGCAGCTTTTGACAGAAGTTTCTTGGGTAATGCTGGTCTTTGTTCACGTAATCCATCTTTAGGCCTTAACGCCTGTGCTTCCCAAACCGGGGAGTCAAACAAGCTTTCAGCAAAATTTGTCGCAGCTGTTTCAAGTATAGCCGCAGTTGGCTTTTTAGTGGCTTTAGTATACACATTCTTTTTGATCAGAGGTTACAAGAAGAAAAAACAGGGATTGGATTCAACTTGGAAATTAACCTCATTTCAGAAGTTGAATTTCACTGCACCATCCCTTCTATCAAGCTTGACAGAAAGCAACATGATTGGAAGTGGAGGTTCAGGAAATGTCTATCGTGTTCCAATTAATAGTTCAGGTGCATATGTTGCTGTTAAGAAGATTTGTAATAGCAAAAGGTTGGATCACAAAGAATTTCTTGCAGAAGTTGAGATTTTGGGCACTATTCGACACTCCAACATTGTGAAGTTAATGTGTTGCATCTCAACGGATAGTTCGAAGTTGCTGGTCTACGAGTATATGGAAAATCGTAGTTTGGATCGTTGGCTTCATTGCAAGAGGAACCGGTCTGCTAACACAGGTTCAATCCACCATATTGTCCTGGAGTGGCCTAAGAGGTTGCAGATTGCAATTGATGCTGCTCGAGGGCTCTGCTATATGCACCATGACTGCTCACCATCTATAATTCACCGAGATTTAAAATCAAGCAACATTTTGCTAGATTCTGAATTCAATGCAAAAATTGCAGATTTTGGTCTGGCTAGGATGTTAGTGAAGGATGGAGAGCCCAACACAATGTCAGTTGTAGCTGGCTCATTCGGATACATTGCTCCTGGTACGTGGTATTGTAATTTGTCAAATCTATTTGATTTTTTTTTATTTAATTTTTTTTTCGAAATGGGGATTATTTGATTATGATCACTTTAAATACTACCAAACTCAACTTAGTTGTTCTGTTTCTTGATTTTGTATTGCAGAGTATGCTCAGACAAGAAGAGTGAATGAGAAGATTGATGTGTATAGCTTTGGGGTCATCCTTTTGGAACTGGTTACTGGAAGAGAAGGCAATTACGGTGATGAGACTTCATCGCTTGCAGAATGGGCGTGGCGTCACTTTCAAGAAGGGAAACCAATAATTGAGGCCTTCGACGAGGACATAATGGAGCCTTGTTACTTAGATGAGATAGCCAACGTGTTCAAACTCGGTATTTTCTGTACCGGATTGCTGCCCTCGAACCGCCCTACAATGAGGGACGTTTTACAAATTTTGCTCCGCTCTGTTCATTCAGTGCCAATGGGAGAAAAGAATGGCAGAAGCGAGTATGATTTTGCCCCCCTTCTTAACAACTCAAAGCGCAAGAAGTCGTTGATCGACGAAGATGGCGGCTTCGACTCAACGATCTGATAAAGCTTGAAAATGTAACCATCAGGTGGTTGATCCACAAAGTTGGGAAATCGATGAAGGTTCTGAACCAAGCAGCAGAAGCAGGCTAAGGAGATTGGAGCGGGTTCATGGGGGCACGGCTGCATGAGTTAGCTTATACTAGTTGTCTAGAATTAGGAGATACATGGTGTTTTCAAACTGTAATTGGTGTACAAGTAGAGAAAGTAAAGCTTATTATAGCAAGCATTTCCACAGCTCGTATGAAACGGCTGGCAGTCACTGCAGCTGCTACGAAGCAGCATTTGTTTTTGGTATCTACAAGTTTCGGATCAACACGACTAGGAAAAATGGGTTGGCAGATTATGTAGTAATTTATATAACAACCTCAGAAAATCTTGATGAAGCCTAGTACTAAAACTGCTACTCACTTCATGTGGATCTCCATCAAGTCCGTTTAATATGTTGTGCAGGACTATATTTGATCCAAAGAGTATCATCTACATGTGCACTATACATAATCTTGAATGCCCAAATGATCTTACAACAAAGCCTTAACTTTAAGACACTGCTCTTAAGCCAAAGAGGGAGGGGGGGAATTACTAACAAAAATACGAAGACATTGTCTCAGTTACGGGCCAGAAATCTAGAGGTACACGGGTCCATGGCTCAGTTTGGAGCTCTGCTAGACCATACATATATTCAAACGTTCCTCGCAACATCTCCTTGATTCGGCTGCTGCAGTTGCTCCCAGGGAAAGGATGGCACAAATATAGAGCTCCAACGCAGTAGATCTATTTTTGGGAGCACTACAGCTCATACCAGGATCAGGATTCCTCTACTTCGAGATATTGCGAATGAGAGGCAGCCAGGAGCGCAGCACCAATGCCAGAACCATCATTTGAGTGGATAATTGAAACATTCTCGTAAGCATCTCCAAGCAATTCCTGAAGAGTGCTGTCCATACAATTTCTGAACTTTGCGTAGTGCTCGAAAAGTCCGCCATCCAAAGCTACAACTGACTTCTGCTTCTCTCCATCCTTTATAATATCTCTACCCAATTTTTTGAGAATTCCCAGGATCCCAGCAGCAGAGAGGCGTGCTCCACGGGAGACAACAATATCGCATATCTCCACCATTACTTTCCGTACTTTAAGCGAAGAATTAGGAATCTACCACCAGGAAAGGAGAACAAGTAAAATAAGAAGTCAGTAGTCATTCTGTCAAGTACCATACCGCCTTTCAAATGTGCATGATAATGCATGCTAACCCAGTAGACTATAGAATTTGAAAAAAAAAAAAAAAAGAAGAGGAATTCACTAGTTGTCAAAGAAATTAAACAAACATTTTAGCAACATAGTGTTTCTTTTCTGTTGCCTGGTGCCATACCTCTAAAATATCTTTTAGCTTTGCACCAACCACTTTGAGATCACAAGATGTGTCGTGATGTATTGCAGACATCTCAGGGGTCCTGGATATAAAGCAGTCAGTAACTGTGTGTTTCAAGTTTAATGCATTAGAATTAGTTGAACAAAATAGTAAAAGCATATGAATGCAGAAAATCTATAGATTATGTCTCACGACTGCAATGTACAATTACATACTACCAAAATTGAAAGTTAACGTTGTACGCTTTTAAAAAAAAAAATGCTTTAAAAAATGTTCACAAACTACCAAAACCTAAGGTTGACATCTTGATCTGATGGCACACCTCAATATGAAAGGAATATTTAGCTTTGGAGGAACAGCATCACCAAACCAGGCAGCTTCTTCAGCCATCCTGCATAGTACTCTACGCACAATTTCCCCTAAATACATCCCAGATATAATCTTCTCAAAAATCTGCACCAGTTAGCTGGTATTAGAAACTTGAAATACACAAAATAATCCATAATAAACTTATTAAAAACAAAGCAGCTGTAAAGTGCTCTGTTGACCTGTTCCCCAGTGTTTAAACTCTCAGCATCAAGCCCTTGATCATACTCAGTTAGGGGAAGATGTGATGACCGAAAGTTACCCCATTCCATGTTGATAACCTACACAGTTCAATGCCATAAAGAAATCAATTTGGCAGAGAAAATATGAGAAGATAAAACAAGACTTGACTGTGGCATTAAACTGCTTGAGTAATTTGGAGAATGCCAACCATCTCTCCTGATTTAGGCAGCAGACCATGCCACTTCGGAATTGCATGCGCCCTCTCGACATATGCTGCATTAGTCCCTGTACCCAGGATAACAGCAGCCATAACATCTGGGTGGTTGTATCGACCTCCAGCTAAGGTTCCAACTGCATCGTTGACCTACAGTAGCCAAGCAATATGAGAAATCTGCATGCTAAAGGAGATTTGACCTTCAAAATTAAGCAGTCACCCCACTCTACAGTCACTGCCGTCGCAGCTCCTCCTACGTATTTGCCGCCATCTCCACCCGGACCACCACTATCACCACCCATTTCCACCGCACCATGGCCACAACAGCCTCCGAGCCGACAAGCCCATCCAACACCCGTCTAGGTTGGATTGGAACTGGAGTCATGGGCATCTCCATGTGCTCCCACCTAATCAACGCCGGCTACAATCTCACCATCTTCACCCGAACCCCCTCCAAGGCCCAACCCCTCCTCTCTCTGGGTGCCCACTGGGCCGACTCCCCCAAAACTGTCGCCTCCCAATCCGACGTCGTCTTGTCCATCGTCGGTTACCCATCCGACGTCCGCCACGTTATCCTCCACCCATCCACAGGTGCTCTCTCCGGTTTACGCCCCGGAGGCATCATCGTTGACATGACCACCTCGGATCCCTCACTCGCCGTTGAAATACACTCGGCAGCCACCTCTGCCGGCTGTTCCGCCGTTGACGCCCCAGTATCCGGCGGCGATCGTGGCGCCCGCAACGCCACGCTCTCTATCTTCACAGGCGGGGACGGACCTATCATCGAAAAACTAAAACCCATTTTCGCCCTCCTCGGAAGAGTTTATTACATGGGTGCTCCAGGAAAGGGGCAATTCACGAAACTAGCAAACCAGATAACCATATCTTCAACAATGGTGGGGCTTTGTGACGGTTTAGTATATGCCCACAAGGCTGGTTTGGACCTAGAGTTGTACTTGAGTGCGATATCTACAGGCGCGGCTGGATCCAAGTCGTTGGATTTGTATGGGAGTAGGATTTTGAAAAGGGATTTCGAGGCCGGATTTTTTGTGAATCATTTCGTGAAGGATTTGGGGATATGCTCGAGGGAATGTCAGAATATGAATTTGGCATTGCCGGGTTTGGCACTGGCTCAGCAGCTTTATCTTTCGCATAAGGCTTATGGTGAGGGGGATTTGGGCACCCAGGCGCTTGTTTTGGCGCTTGAAAGGCTCAACAATGTATCACTCGATTCTGCTGGTGGTGCTGCTGCTTCAGGGAATAAAACATGAAGGTAGGGATTGGTAAAGTTTTGATATTTTGAGGATGGAAATATAAATGTTATTACACTTCTTTTTGTTCACATTTTGATTGTGTTGGAAACTTCGCTATGGATCATAATTCTGGTAAAAAGCATGATTACTCCGAGTTATTTAACTGTGTGCTTTTTCCAAAGAAGATCGCGACTCCAATGTAGTCTGTTATGTGGGTTGGGTTCAATTACACAACTGTAGACACTTTAGACATTAACACACAAACCGTGTGTCAGTCATTGCACTAGAAGTTGTGTTTTTGCACGTTGTTGTTGTTTTTGTTCTAATGTCTACATTCGTTATTTCAGTTTTTGCATCTATTGTGTCAGTGCACACACGTGGTGCAGATGCCCTCGATCTGTGTTATGTTTTTCTTTGTAGTCTAGTGAGAGTTTAAGAAAAAATTGTTTTCGTTGGGGGGCTTGGTTGGATTATTCTTGCAAATCTAGTGAACTCAAAATTGGATATGCAGTCCTTACCTTGCATGTAATCCTGTGGGGAGCTGAAAGTGGACTGTTGGCATACTACGTTGGTTGGAAAACAAAAATCTAAGAACTCCAATAAGGATCAAGGAAACCATCGGCATCTTATCTGCTAATAAAAATGAAGATATGGCTCAGCTCTTGTTTGCTCGTGACATGTGTCGTGGGACCTACCTCTTAAACCGCAATGCGTTTAATCCTTATCCTTGTTTCAGTCGCCTCTTTTATTGAAGGTTACTGGGGTTACTTTGCATGTTGAATATGTTAGGCAGCCTGGGGGACTGGGTCTGAGTAATTCAGAATGACCTGTAAGTTTACTTTGAGCTCACTTGTTGTATGCTGCTGCTTTTCCACTTTTGAAAGATTTTACTGTATCCTATGTATGCAGATTGAGGCAATGAAGGAACTTGGATTGGGTTGGATCAGTGGGATACTTCTTGTGTATGGCTCCGATTATGTGTTCTCCTAATTTAAACGTGAACAGGGTTCTTGTTGTTCAGGTAGAAGTTCACAGCTTGGAATTAGGTTAAAAGCAGGGGAAGTTCAATGCATGTAAGGCAACATTTGCACAACCCTGAGGAATAGTGGAAGCAAAAGAAAATGAGGCATCCTTGTGCATGTAAACCATGGATTTCTTGTTCAGGCAGTTTGTCATGGGAGTGTTGTTTCAATTATTAGCATAACTGTGGTGAATCATTAGTAAGAGGTTCACAAACTTAGAAGATTGATCGTAAACTATCCTACACTGATGCTACTGACCATGACACGACGAATTTCTGGTCCTACTAAATGACCGAGCTATGGTAAACATGTTGCAGAAGAAACTACTTGTTCATTAATTTTTTGATGCCAAAAATAAAAAGCGTTTATGCAGCTGCATGAGTGCAATAAGGTATTACTTTGTGGGGTTCTACTAAATAGTTTGTTGGGTGCCATAGAGTTGCCTCATGTCTTCAAATCATGAAGCCACGACGTCTTATAATGTGTTAGCAGTTAATTTGTATGAGATGTTATCTCACTCGTAAATGACTTATCTGTCTGGTAAAGAGAGAAAAAATGATGTCCACATTGTCAGGTAACAATGCAATGGCCTTTGATCTTTATGTAAAAGTGGGATGAATTAGATCGTTTTTAGACGTTTTTTGATTGAGAAAATATTGAATTTGATGCTTTTGAATTGTTTAACAATCAAGTGCATGCTTTTATCATTGGTAGTGTATGGGAGTGGTTAGTTTCCTGGGGTGGTTGTTCGACAAGTGCATACTTTTATCATTGGTAGCGTATTGAATTTTTATACTTTTAATTGCTTGTGTTTTTTGGACTTTTGATATGAACCATGGATCTTTGACGGCTCTGATTCAAGTGGTGAGACTTTTGAAGTCGAAAGAAATTAAATTATAAGAAAGTGTCTGGGTTGAAAATCTCTGGAGGCACAGATTGCAGGGTCTGGGTTGATCAATGGCTAGAGGTACACGAAGGAATTTGATTAATTCAAGGAATGCAGAAGCTTTCCCTCGGCTTAGGATTCTGGAACATCTGATACATTGTGGTAGAAATGGAACCAAGACGAATGATTAGGTGCCCCTGCAGGGGTAGTATTTCTTGGTCTCTAAAATTCGATGGCATCCTGGCTCTGGGAAATCTGTTCACGGATGCTTGAGAGCTAAAAATTGAAAGTAGGCTTCTTTGGAACGGACTATGGACCTTAAGACTTGTCAAGGGATTGTCCCGTATTCTTATTGGTGCAGATTGACGGGAATTTCTTACATTTCTGAATATGTGGCAAAGATATTGAGTTCATTATCATCACGATAGAGTTTCCTTCAATCGGGCTGGGAGAGGAGAGATGTTGACTAGAAACCATTGGGCCTGATTCAATGATCAAGGAGAGTCTAAAAACTCTTTCATATGCTAGATCGGCGTACACTAGTTTAAAACTAGTGTTTAAACCTCTTCCGTACGCTAGATTGACATTCAAACCCCATCTAGTCCATCACAAAGAAGTATCGTGCTTTCTTGTTCTTAAGAAATTTAGAAGTACAATATTGGTCTGAAAGTTCACCCCTCAACTTCCCTTTGAACTCCCTCTCCCTCAGCAATCTAGGAGTGGTGGAGATTATCATGAGAGTGAGGTTGATTGTTACTGTTGCAGCAGGAGAGAGAGAGAGAGAGAGAGAGATTGACTAGTCTTTGAGCATCTAGAAGACTAGAAACAATTATTTGGCTGAGGGGGTTGAGTTTAGCGGCAATATATATATATATATATATAATTAAATTTATATATACGGTTAGTATATGCACCAGCATCATTAAATATATCGTACATGTGTAAATTTTGAATTTAAAATTCTTAAAGAAGATATATTTTACCCTTTTCTTTTTGACCGTCAAATCCTTGAAAAAAAGATGAAAATAAGTAAAATTCAAGCTTAAAAGGCTACCTTTACTAATTTTTTTTCTACCGATTTTCAACAATTTAACGATTAAATTTTGTTGAGTAGTATTGCTGTTGTTTGCTCTTCCGGCTCAATCAAGTGAATCAACCTTCTACTGGTCTACTACTACTAGCACTTCTTTTAAAAGCAATAAAGCCGTCTACGGAAGGCCGGCCTGTACAGTAGCCAAAACAAAAGGTTTTCTTGAGAGTGAAAGAGTTTAGCCCAGTTATCCTTACGTATATGTAAGAAGCACTTTGTGTTTCTACAGTGGTGCCGCTTTCAAGTGCAACTCTGCTTCCATGGGTTTGTACTTTCGAGTGCTTCTCCCCGCTTTAAAGCTCTTGTACTTTCAAGTGGACATTGAAATGGACCGAATTTGGATTGTGTTTTGTGCTGCTGCCGCTGTGGGGTCCGACATTTATGAAATTGCTCCCGGAATTCGTTATTTGTATATTACCCTAGGCTCCTAAGAAGTTTCGTTATGTATGCTATATTGCTAGGTTGTATAATTCTTCGTTCTGATTTAATTAAATTTTAATTAGGAATTAGAATTTCGTGTTCATTCCTCATGCATTTACAAAAGATATTTCCAGCCAACTGCACAATTTCAAGGTTACAAACTGCATAATTAAGTCATATAATTTAATTAGAGTATACAATTAAAAATTATGTAGAGCTCGTTTGTGTTAACCAGTGTAATCTAAGCTATATATATATATATATGTGTGTGTGTATATCTACATATATATAAATTTGTTTCTTTTTTATCAAAGAGATCAATCATGTGCTTTTTTAAAAAAAAAAATTTGTAAATTTCCTTATTATTTTTGTAAAGATGCTTATTCTGCTGAAATTCTGTATATAGTCTTTTCTCCACATTTTTTTATATAACTACATAATAATGAGTATTACATATATAAATTTCTTTTTATAACAGAGATCTTGTATATAGTCCTTTGTTCGTATTTTTCAAGTGTATATTATATATTATAATATATATATATATGATATAGATATTATGTATAAAATATATGTGTATCGATAAGTACGTAGATAATTATGATCTCAACTGATATGCATCATCTGGAGTGAACTGCCATAATAGCTTGTTTCTTGTTAGTTGATATAATCAATTGTTTATTTCTTTCTATGCGACAGGTAATGAAGTTTCTGTATTTGACACTGCATCAAAATTAAAAAATTGTCTCTCCTACTTCTCCATTTATGAAGAGGGTCTTCATCTCTATCATCTTTTTATAAATATTACTACTCCCATAGCAATTGTTATTTCAGGGATATAACTGTACTTCTCTGAATTGTGCTCATACTATAGTGCACACATGATAAAGGTGTGTGTACCTGCTTCAAATGATTTGTTCTTTGATCCCTCCACGCTTTCTTGAACATAAAAATCTATTCTTCAATATAGGATCCTTTACCATGTTTTTCTCACTCAATTCATTATTGTTCGTCTTGCACTAATAGCTTACTCGTTCACGTGTATGAACTGCTTCAAATTTCTTCCCAAAAACATCGAAGATACTTCAGGTACCTAATACTCTCGACAACTTTACATATATAGTTTCCTATTGAACTGTATTAAACTGCTTGGCACATTCTCTCTATTTACAATGCGATTAACTCAACAGATTTGCCTTTATAGAGCTGTTACCTAACACATCTTAGTTCCAAACAAGCACCAACTGTACATGTGAAATCCTGCCGATTACTCAATCAGAAAAGATTTGCCTTTGTAGAGCTATTACCTAATACATCTCAGTTCCAAACAAGCACCAACTGTACACGTGAAATCCTGCCATCAAAGAATATCAACTACTATACACGTGAAACAAACAACAAATTAAAAATACAAAAAAAAAACTTAAAACAAAACAATACATAAAAAATTAATAAAGTTTTTACAAATAAATTAAAACATAAAATAATTAAAATGCGACACTACACAATATATTCATAAAAAATCCTACCGCCATACTTTCTCTAAAATTCCTAAAATATACTCACACATTTAAACAATTTACCAATATTTAAACACACCAAACTGGCGCCCGCGCATTGCACGGGATAGCTTACCTAGTATTATATATATATATATAGTCGTTGATATATGGAGGTAAATGTTATCCAATTCCCAGTAAATGTCCATGGTATCAGTATGGGGCGTTGAACAAAAGTACTTTGTATACATACATACGTATGTATATATATATATACATATAATGGATGAGGACGCAAATGACGTGCAATTCCCAAGTAAATGTTCTGCCGTGTTTGTCACTTACTAAGGGACTATTTTGTGCAGACTTATTGGAAAAAAAAAAAATGGAGGAGGGAGCTCTTTAGACTTCTGGTTCTGGAGGCGTGATAAAGTTGGATTTAGAACCTTCTTGCACGGCTACTCTCATCTCATGGCCGTCACTGGATATGGATCTTGTCGGCGAGCAAGTTTTTGGTCAAATTTATTTGTTACAAGTTTTTAAATAATTTTATTTACATTAATTTTAAAAAAATTCTTAAAATTTTTAAACTATACATTTCAAAATATTCAAAAATTTATATATTTTAAAAATTTTTATATAATTTCTACAATAAATTACAGTAAAATTTTAGACGAACATTCAATAAATTTACTTGCCAAACGGGGCATGATTGGTTGAGGATTAGTATTTTGATCGCATATGATTGCAAAACAA
>NC_040040.1:9932255-10035453 GCF_003713205.1 Coffea eugenioides
ATCTATACATTATAGCTTTTGACAAGATGGCCGAAGAATTATCCTTCCATCATATTTTCGATGTTGCTCATTTCTTCTGGTCCCATTGTTTCCCAATAATGATCATCATTATATTCTTCATCTGCTTCGATATCCAAATGCCTTGCTCCTGTGCTCATATAATATCCTTCCAAATATTTTTCAAAGACTTCTGGATAATTGGTACTTATAGTGAAATCTTTTTCTAACTTAAACCTGTATGGGGCATATATCTTTTGTATCTTATTTTCATATACTAACCTAATTCCATTTTCCCATTGATCTATGAAATGTCTGTAAGCTAATTGGATCATTTTAGCATTTATCAATTGTTCTTTTAATTCTAATGGACATTCCACTAGACTGCTGCTGATTTTCTCTAGTTCTTCTGTCGTTCTCCTTGCTGGTGGTATATTGCTGACTGTAATCATCATTCTATGTATTGCTGGTTCTATATCAAAAAGTCCTATCCATTCTGCTGGCGCGGATTTGATATGTACAGTTGCCCACTGTCCATAGTCTAACATTTTTCTGATGAAGTATCCGAGATGAGTTCCAAGACAATGAGTATCTTCTGGATTTGTAACAATAATTTTTTCCAGGAATCCGGTATCCATAAGAAACTGTGGTGTTAAAATAACTCTTTCCCCATTTACTCTTAGTATCTTTGGGGATGAATATTTTGATAAGATAATAGTTGCTCTGAGGAAAAAATGACTGAGTGTATGTATACAATGGCTATTTATTTTCTGGTGGTCACAGGCTTCTGGATTGTTTGGGCAATGTTTTTCTGGGTCGATGAAGAAAGATGGATGTAGTCTAATGGCTGCTGTATTTCTAATTGGGTCTTTTGCTATTTCATAAAAGTATTGTTGGACTGCCATTAATTTTGAATAATATTGGGCTTGGGCTTTTTGGCTAATAATTTCTTGGATATGTAAAGGGAGGAAACTAAGTAGGTGATATGGTTTAAAGGATATTCTGGGCTTAAGAAATTCAAATGGTCTTTCTGAAATGGGCTTTTCTTTTATAAAAATTGTCTGTTTTATTGGGCCGGATGAAGAACTGGCCATTTGAGATGCTGTATGAGACAGCCTTCCTTTGAGCTCCCCAATCTCAGAAATTTGTGAGAGAATAGTATCTCCTTGTGAGCCTGAGATCTTATACATTTCTTTCAGTTGTTCGGTTAAAGATTTTATCTTTTCTTTTTGAGAAAGATCTTCTTCTTCAAAATTTCTACACTTTAAATTTAAACTTCTAATAGCTTGCTCCATGCTCTTACAATGTCTACAAAATTCTATTCTATTTGTATTATCTTTTCCTAATGCATATTGATAATTTCTACTGCTACTAGGGGCATCTGTACTTGGATATACTGGAGCCCTCATGCTGTCCATGCTAGCCTTAGGATCTACATAAAATGTTGTTCCTATATTATGCCTAGCAAATTCTAATGCTTCATGTATGCTATGAAATGCTTTCCATAAAGGATTATGAAAATGATTTATTTGTTCTATAACGGAAATCCATTTAGAATAGATTCCAAGTATTTTTCCTTTTACCACTACATAATATGAAAAACTTTGTTTTGGAAGATTACTAAAATAAAATGCTAAGATATTAAGATTTCTAACTTTATCAGTGCTATTTCTACTATTCCAGAGGTTATTTAAGATATCCTGCTGGATGTCTTCTAAATTACCTTCCTCTTGGCTATGGAAATGTAGACTTGTACCTTTAGGGTACTTTGTAAGTTCCCACTGGCCAATTTTGACTTTCTGGAAGTTATATGCCATCTGCTGAGAGATCAGAAGAATTGTTAAACAGTCGTAATAAAAAATCTGCTAAATTATTATCTTTACCTTTAATGTGTTCAAAAACTACTTTATATCCATTACCAATAATACTATCTACAAAATTTAACCATCTTCTAGTAGAACTTCTTTTTTCATTATGTTTATCAAAAAACTTTTTTATTGCTTCACAGTCTGTTCTAATAGTTATTTCAGACTTGTTGATTATAAAAAGTCTAAAATTATCTAAACTATATTTTACTGCTAATAATTCATTATCTATACTACTCCTATTGCCTTTTTCCTTATATTTACCACTAGCATATCTACAGATTTGTTCACTATTTTTACTGCTATACTTATTTGGTTTTGCAAAAAGAACTGCTCCCCATCCGGTACTACTGCCATCACATTCTATTATCAAGTAATCTGTGTCTAATGGTAATTTTAGATCATGTAAGCCTATTGTTTGTTTAATTTCTTGTATTAGTTTGACATCTTCTTTATTAAAGAATTTTTGTCCTTTTAAAGAGGTTTTATTATACAATGGTGCTACTAGATTATTTAAATTTTTAATAAAAGGTCTTGCATAATTTAATAATCCTAAGAATTGTTGAAGTTTCTTTGTTTCTTCTATCTTATCTGGAAATTCTAAAACCTTTTTACAAATATGTGGTTGTAATTTTATTTTTCCTTGTCCTATTTCTGTTCCTAAAAATTCTATATTTTTTCTAAAAAATTGTGCTTTTTTATTACTGATTATTATTCCGTGTTTAATAAATTCTGAGAAAACTAATTTTAGATGGCTTACATGTTCTTCTTTGTTTTTTGAAAATACTAATATATCATCTATGTATACTATGACAAAATCTTTATATTTATTAAAAATATTATCCATTTTTCTTTGAAATATGGCTGGTGCATTTTTTAACCCAAAAGGCATTACTAGCCACTCATAGTGTCCTAAAGGACATGTAAAAGCTGTCCATTCTATACTTTCTTTATGCATTTTTACCTGCCAAAATCCTGACTTACAATCAAATTTACTAAAAATATATCTATATTGGATTCTATTTATTAATTCATTTTTATCTGGTATATCATAGCTATCTTCTTTAGTATTGTCATTTAATCTTTTATAATTTATTACCATTCTACTTTTTCCTCTAACTATTTCACTATGTTTTTTAACTATAAATGCTGCACTTCTGTGTGGACTAGTACTTCTTCTAATTATTTTTAACTTATTTAGATCAGCTATATGCATTTCGAATTCTTTTATATCATCATTACTAGCTTCTATTTTTGCTGTGCTAATTTTTAAATTTGGATTTAAAATATCTAACTTACATTCTGTTTTGTCCTTATCCCAATGAATAGTTGGATTTTCTCCAAAAATTTCTAATTTTTCTAATTCACTTATTAGTTGGTCTATATCTCTATGCCCTGTTTCTAACAGATCATATAATTTTTCATTATTTAAAATAGTTTCTATTGTGTCATAATTTTCTATCTCTAAATATTCTTCAAATTCTTTGTCTTCTAAACAGTTTTGAATTCTTTGTGACGAATATAAAGGCCTTTCTCCAGTCATCTCCATATTGTCAAAAGAATTTGTTTTCTGATTCTTCCCCCTATATTCCTGGGTTGAATCATTCTTACAGCTACCTTTTATATCACATTTACAATTATCTTTTTCTTCTAGTCCTAAGAGTCTTGTAAATTTATTATCTTTATTTATTTTAAATTTATTGCTTGTTAAAAAAGTATTATATGGTAAAAAATGTTCTCTAAGGAATGTTAATCCTGTTCTAGTAAGAATCATGCCATGATATGCCTGTAAAATAAATGATAGTCCTAATATCATTTGATAAGGAAAACTTCTAATATATATTTCCGTTACAGGATATGGTTGTGTACAGTGTATGCTATCTATTTCAAAAAATAATAAAGAATTATGTAAAGCTGTGTCATATGTATATGTACTTCCATCCATTTGTCTAGCTGTTCTAATATGGTATGCTTTTTCATAATATTTTTCTGGAATTAACTCTTGTTGGATTACTATATTACTAGCTCCTGTGTCTATTACTGCTAATAATTGTGTTTCAAAATCTCCTATTTTTATTCGAGTTTTTACTTCTATGGATGTTATATTTGATGTTCCTGCTTGTAATAATTCTAGATCATAATTATGTTTTATTTCTTCTATTTCTGGAAAGATTTCTAGATCTATGTTTTCAATAGATACTTCGCTTTCTATTGTTTTTCCCTTATTTAATTTTTCTATTTTTTGCTCTAAATGTTCAACCTTATTTTCTAAAATTCTTATCCTTCTTTCTAAATAATGTTCTAAAGGCAGATTTTCTTCGATTTTTTCTTTTTTAGTATTTTCTATTAAAACATATTTCTGTGCAAACTTTTCTAAACAGAATTTGCATCCTTCTATATAACATAGCTGACATTGAAACCTTAATTCTATTGACGGATATTTTTTACAGTTATAACATGGTTTACTATAATTTCCTTTTCTATGTTCCCATTTATGGATACACTCTACTTCAACTAGTTCTAAGTCTTCTAACATTTTAAAATCTTCTTTCATTTCTTCTAAATATATATTATCCATGATAGTTTTGTTTTCTGATTTTTCTAAAATTTCATCTATAAAACTTGTGTCTTCTTGTTCTATAAAATCTGTTAAATTTAAGTCTTCAGATACTATACTATAAATACTTTCTGTCTCTAGTATATTATCATCTATTTCTATTAAATCTTCCGAAAATAATTCTATTAAGTGAGCTTCTCTATTAAAAGAGTTATGTTTTTGTGGACAATTTGTTGCTAAATGATTTGGTTGTTTACAAATAAAACAAGATAATCTATTTCCATAAGTTCTTTCTGGTCTATATCTTCTAACATGATGTTCTTTTTTGAGAAATGGTTTTCTAGCTTTGCTTTTCCTAAGATAATATTGTTTTCTAGGGTATTTTTTATAATTTTTATAAGGCTTTCTATATTTTCTTTTTTCTTTATCTTTTTCTCCATATTTTTGTGGTGTGTATATTTCTGAGCAAAAACTATATTCTCCTTTTAATTGTCTTTGTATTTTTGTAAAAGTACATTCTTCTACTAGTCTATTGATTATAAATCTTACTGCCGTACTTACATTTTTTAATGTTGGTTCCATGGGCGTTGCTTTATATAAAGTATATATTTTCTTTCCTAAGTCGTCTGGTAATTTTGCAAATAATTTTTCTATAATTCCTTCATCATAAAAACATCCTGCTAAACAACTATAATATAAAAAGTCTTGTAAAAAAGGTTTAATATATTTCCAGTTTCTAATTGATAATTGTTCTAGTTTTCTTACCGATTCTATCTGTGTCATTACTCCTCCTCTATTTGGACTTGTTGCTAATAGAATTTCTTCTACTCGATTAACAAAATTCATTGGATTGACCCCATGTGCCTGATCTTGTTGTAACCTATCTGGAAATTTTTGTTTAAATGCTTCCCATGCTGCTCTTGCTACTCCTCCTAAAAATGTTTCTAAATATGTATACATCTCTATTACGTTATGATCGAATCCTTTTTGTATATAATTTCTTACTACTCTAGCTTTCCAGCTTCCTATTACATCTTCTATCATTTGTGGATCGTAAGATGTTAACATTAAAGTTTTTCCTTCATCTACTGAATGCTCTTTTATTTCTAATTCTAATGGTCTTCTTTTTCCCCTAGAACTATATTTTTCCTCTGGTTCTCTATATTCATTATAGACTATCCTGGGTGGTTGTCCTGGTTCATATGTTCTAACATTTCCTGTTTGACTAGGATCAGTCTGCATATCTGTTGACCTGTTACTACTTTCACCACTTTGTTGTTGTTGGTCCATTAATTCTCTATATGACATTATGCTGGCTACTTCTAAATTTTCTTCTTCAGAATTTTCTTCTTCTTCTTTAACTCTAATATTTCCTGCGTTATCACAGTATAATATTTCGTTTAATGCTATTTGTCCATTTGTTTAATTTTCTTTCTAAATCAAATAGTTCTTTCTCTGTTAAGTCCATTTTTAATTCTTTTGGATAAAGAATCCTATGATTTATTTCTATTAATTCTTCTTCTAATAAATTTATTTCTATTAGATCTGATTCTACGTCGGATTTGTCTATTTCTTCATTATCTGTTCCTAAAGCTGTTGGTTCATAATTAAAAAATCTAAGACTTGTTTCTCCTTGACTATTTTTATATATTATACTATCTTTTGGTACCATTGGATTATTTTCTTCTATAAATTTACTAATCTCCCATTCTTCTCCTGCCAAGTTTTCTGAACTTACTTCTATCGGTTTTATTAATTTTATTCCTTTACTTGCCATAGCCTCCACTATTGGCTTTATTTCTACCTTATATCTGGTCTTACTACTATTTGTTAATCTTCCTATAAATCCGATACTTATTGTTAAATTATCTCCTTGAAAATTTTCATATCCTTTAGTTTGTATTCCTATTTCTAAATTTTTTATATCTTCTAAGGTTATCATAAAATCTGGGCTGCAATAAAATATTCCTCCGTTCTGATTCATATCTACTTCTATACTGGCTATTAATGCATCTTCTACTTTTTTATGTCTCTTATCTAATACTGCTAATAATACTTTTTTCCCCAATCCTTTTCTTGTTAGTCCTTTAATTCCTATAACTATTAATCCTATATGCATATATGTATACTGTCTTCTAATTTGGTTTATGCTTTGTTGTGTTATCATTATAAGATTTACGGGGTTACTTAATGCGCTCACTGGTTCTTCTCTACTTTGTCTAAATAATCCTGTATTACTTCTAAGAAATCCTACTGAGTACAAGGTTCTTGGGTTTAATAAACTTATTTCATTATTCCTATATATCTCCAAGTCTCTATCTACGTCTATTGCTTCTTCTAAATGCATGCTCCTACTCCTTCTTAATTGTCTCCCTATATTTAATACACTAGTTCCTACTTGTGTGTTTTCGTTGACTGTTCTACTAGGTCCTGAAAATGATGTTCTACTAGCCATCTTAAAATTTTTGTGGTTTAGGATTTACTGAAAATATATTACTAAGATGTGGTTTACTTTCTTTCTTTGTTACAGGTAATCTTTTAAATTGGTCCGTTATTTCTTCCAAATCTTTTTCAAACTTATCTATTTGTAGGACTCTGACCTTTTCTGTTATTGTATCTACTTTTTTATGTAAGGATATTAATAATGCTATTATAGAGTTATTTTGTTTAGGATATATTTTATCTGATGCACTAGCTCCTGAATAATCTGTTAATCCTAACGAATCTGGATGATAATATTTTAATTCTTCTAATGTTTTTAGATAATCTGGATAAAAGACATAATGTGAGGGAAGTGGCTTATTACTATTACTACTCATATATCAACTTAAAATGATTTTTTCTATTTTATGTAATAGTACTTCTACTTGATTGTAAGATTGTTTTAATTCTATAGATTTTTGTCTTATCTCTTCTAATACTTCTTTAGTTATTTTTTCTGTATTAATTTTATGTTCTATTTTTAATTGTTTTAGTTCTTCTAAATATTTTATTCTTTTTATTATTTTATTATTTTGTTCCTTTAAGTAATCCTGATTTTCTACTAGCGTCTTTATTACTTTATTTTTATTCTTTATTGATTCTAATAAATTTTCTACTATCCGAGAATTATTTTCTTTATGTTTCTCTAAAGACTCCCCTAAAGATATTACTAGATCAATAAGCCTATTATAATTTTTATCTTCTTTGCTATGTAAGGTATGTTTATAGGTGTTTGAAAATAACAAATATGCTTATGGTTATCCAAAGTTATTATATTCCTAGATTTATTTTTTATTTCTAGATCTAAGTATTCTAATCTTTTATCTATCTTTGACTTTAAGGAATCAGGCTCACCGGGAAGGCAAGCTCTGATACCAAACACTCTAGTGGTTGGACTTTTACGGCTCCAATTAAAGACCTATGTTGGACTACACTATGTTGGACTATGTTGGACTTTTACGGCTCCAATTAAAGTCTTACGTGATTAATCAAATGTTAATCAGATGTTCTACAAACTTTATTACAAAAATTCCTTTTATTTTTATATTTTTCTTGTTCTTCTAATTTTTGTCTTTCTATTGATTTTAATTCAGAGTATTTATGCCAAAGTAAATCTACTTTTGCTTGTCTTAAATTTTTTAGAAATGATGCGGGATGGTGGTGTGCTACTTTAGATAATCTAGATTCTTCTATTTGTATATGTGCTAAACACTGGTCTGTTGTTTCAATTTCTTCTAAAATTTTGTCAAAATAATAATAGGTATCTGGTTGTCTGAGGCTTTGTAATGCTAATCTGTATGCGTTTTCTGGAGTGGATGTAAATTGGAAAGGCGGTTCAAAATTCATATAAAATATCAGGATGATTAACTGGAATTTAAGAAATTGATGACTACTAGATACTTTAAGAAAGATAACTGAGATTTTACCTTCCTTGCTTTAAATCCAAATTTTCCTTCTGATACTGTGAAAATGGGAATCTTGTGCTTAGGAGTTGTGCCTCACCGGATCTTCCCCTGATGCCTGCTTTGCAACTGAAAGGCTTTAATGGGTATTACAGTAAATCTTATATATACTAATAATATATATTATATTTACAAAATGCATATTGATATAATTTTGTTTAGACATACAAATTAAAACGGATGTGATATAGGATACAGAAACATTTCATCGTTCATGAAATGGTATGGCGACTAAGGTTCAATACCGCATGAGACATGAGTCAAAGCAGGCCTCCATGTATGGATACTTGGTAAAATTATATGAGATACTTAGCTATAATATTTACTTGCATATGTCTCGACGTTTTATTATTTTCCTATATTCAGAGCATTCCACTCCATTTACCTCCATAATATTTTTCGTCACTTCTTCTTTTGTCATGCAATCAAATATAAGCCCATTTGGATTGTTATTTTTTGACAATTTTATAAAAAAATATATACTATAATGATTTAATATATATATAGTAATAATAATAAAATAATTAAAAAATGCGTTAAAAATAAATTTTTTTTTGAAAAAAAATAACAATCCGAACAAGTTTGCAGACACCATATCATATGCGTGCCTTTCCCACTTCTTGTTGTACTGCTAGTACACTATTCCCATTTTCAGTTCTAGTAGACCAGCGTGGAGTTACCTTAATTGATGAGGACACCTATGCCTGCTTTCATAACACGATTCCTTCTTCATTTTACTGCAAAATACACACCACGCTAAATCCCTTTATGACGCCACTAAAACCATTGCTTGTCCTGGGTTGATCTCAGACAAGAGCAGATTAAAGAGGCCAATCGATAGGGAGGCCTTGGAGGGGAAGGGAAACAGATGGCATCCTCATTCTTGCATTTGCATTGTTGAGCATGCTTAGAAAACCTGTGGTATATATTGATGGTGATATAACTGATGTACCTACCAGCCAACTTGTTGCTCCCTTTCTTTTTTTTTTTTTCTTTTGGTTTTGCCTGGATTAGCACTACTCATTTTTGGCTCCTTTGATTTGGCCGCTTGAAATTGTACATGCTTCTTCATCTGATTTTAATTCCTTATTATTTTTAATCAATAGAATGTTTTTTCAATAATTACAAACTAAAACGAAGTACGTGCCAACTTGGTAAGCATTCTTGCTTCAAGTTTGCATCAACTGAGGCTATTCATTCGGTTGAAGCATTGAGTTCTGTGGTTAATAAGTTGTTAGATTGAAGAAGAGTATTTGGAGAATTTGTGTGTTCTGGATAGAAAATTATTTGAAGAAAAATATTTAGAATGATACCGTAACACTTTCTGTGATGATGTGAAGTAAGTGAAATAAAAATATAGTTAAAACTTATGTTTATTATGCAAGTTAAATAATATTTTACTTTTTTTTCAAATCATATTATACAAATAGAAAATTTTTCATCAACTAAGTCCGTATGATTGGCATAGAATTTTCCAAGAACGATTAAAAAATATACATGTGTTTCAGTATCAAGTGCATCAATCATCATCAGAGTATAAAGGTCCCTGTTGAAGTACGATGCAGAAATGGTTATGATCCAGCTTCTATAATGCCCTAAAATCCCACCGTTGTTTAAAATCATACTGTCAAATGTTTTTGGTTGTATCGCTTGTGCTTCTAATACGTCTAGTTTTTTTTTTTTTCCCAAACGGCAACATTCTTGTATATACCAAAAACAGATTACACACTAATGGAGCAACTGCCCCAACAATCTGCTTGAAGCAATTCAAGCAGCCAAGCTGGGAAAATCACCTTCCATTCAGCAGGATCATCCAAACTTAAGGCTAGTTTTGCCAAGGAGTGACTAACAGAGTTGTTCATCCTCCTTGTGAAGGAAAAACAACATTTGTAGAAGTTAGACTTTAAACTATCAATATCTAACAAAATAGTTGCTATATCAGAATCCCCATCCCCCCTATTTATGCTATCTATTAGATGCTTGCAATCTGATTCAAACACCACCCTTCTCCAACCCTGCTGTTTTGCCATCAGCATAGCAGCTCTTAAGGCCAAAGCTTCCTCCTGTTTCGCACTAGAGCAACTTGTGTTAGGCACAGCCCAAGCACCCAAGGCGTTTCCAAGACAGCCCCTGGCAATCATCCCCCAACCAGCTCTTTCAGTCTTCTGCTGCACAGCTGCATCAGAGTTAAATTTAACCCATCCCCCCTCAGGTTCCTTCCAGCCCCCCATCCCCTCCTTTCCACAGGTCATATGACTACTATTATCCCCATCCACGCCCTGTGCCTCCTGAAACTCCCTCCACTCCCTTGTTGCTTTACTTACTACTGTCATTGGATCCATTCCTTTGTCCTCGAACTGCCTCCTATTCCTGGACTTCCAGATTTGCCACAACACATTCACAGTCAACTAAATTCTCTCCTGACCACTTTCCATACCCCCGACTTCCCTCATCTCCTCCCACCAGTGCCCAAAATTGTTCCTCAAATACTCCAATCCCACCCAGCTTACAGGTGCTGCCTTCCAGATTGCCATAGCATTTTCACAGAAAAAAAGTAGATGTTCAATAGTTTCCGGATACTCCCCACAACATTTACAGACAGAGTCCCTTTTAGCACATCTTTCATTGATAACAGCATTCACTGGCAAAATCCCCTGTAAACACTTCCATATGAAATGCTTCAGCTTATGCTTAACTTTTAGCCCCCAAAGAAAATTCCAACCCTGTGAAGTACACCTCCTCCTACTGCTTGATTCAGCCCCCATCCCCCCAATATCCCTCTTCCCACTAAGACCTCTTGCAAACCTATAGCCAGATTTTACTGTGTACTCCCCAGAGCTGGACTGACTCCAATATACAGAATCCTTCCTTCCATATACACTCAATGGAATCCGCAGTATTTCCTTCCCTTCCTGCTCCTCAAACATCTGCACAATCAACTCCTTCCTCCACCTCCCTTCCTGAATAAGCTCACACACACTGGATATACCCAACCCCTCCTTTCTTTTAGTTTTAACTTTCCCATCTGCTGAATTAGGAAGCCATCTATCCTCCCAAATACTGATAGATTTTCCATCTCTCACTCTCTTCCTTAGTCCAACCTCTAAAATTTCCCTTGCCCTTAGTAAGCTTTTCCAGCACCATGAGTCAGTGCCAGTGCTTTCCATCATCCATAGAAAGGCCCCCTTGAAGTACCTGGCTTTGATAACCTGACTCACCAACAGATTAGGCCTGGTTACAATCCTCCATAGTTGTTTTACTAGCAAAGCCAGATTAAACTCATGGAGATCCCTGAAACCAAGGCCTCCTTCTGCTTTCACTTCTGATAATTTTCCGCAGCATAGCCAATGTAACTTCTGTTCATTCCCTTTCTGCCCCCACCAAAACTTAGCCATCTCTGAGCAAATTCTTCTGCACAAATCCTTTGGCAACAAACAACAAGACATGACATACGTAGGAAGGGCCATGATCACAGATTTAAGCAAAACCTCTTTTCCTGCCTGACTCAATAACCTCTCCTTCCAACCATGCAACCTTTCCAGTGTTTTATTCCTAATAAACTCGAATGCATGCCTTTTTGATCTTCCAATGGGTAGAGGCAACCCCAGATATCTGCTATGAGTAGCAAGCCTCATTCCCATAAGTTTCCCCATAATTCGATCCTTCAGTCTACTACCTATATTTTTACTAAAGAATAGAGAGGATTTCTCTATATTCACTACTTGACCAGAAGCTTGTTTATATACCTCCAGAATTCTCATAATCTGCCTAGCCTCCCCAGCATTTGCCTTACAGAAAATCAGAGAATCGTCTGCAAAAAACAAGTGTGATAGGCTAGGTGCCCCTCGAGCAATCCTCAAACCAGTCAACTTACCCTGCAACCTTGCTTTCTTTAGCACAGATCAGAAACAAATAAGGAGAAAGAGGGTCCCCCTGCCTCAGCCCTCTTGTTGGTTTGATATACCCCCTCTTCTCACCATTGAAATTAATGGAGTAGGTAACACTAGAGACACATTCCAGCACCCACTGAATCCACTTAGGACAGAATTCCATTTTCATCATCATTTTTGCCAAAAATTTCCATTCTACCCTATTATAAGCTTTTGACATATCTAATTTGATCGCCATATAGCCTTCCCTGCCCACCCTCTTATTTTTCAAAAAGTGAATGCACTCATGAGCTATCAGAACATTATCCAAAATCTGCCTCCCAGGAACAAAAACAGACTGAGAACTACTAATGCATGCACTCAAGACATATTTGAACCTGTTAGTAAGAACTTTGGAAATGATTTTGTAAAGGACATTACACAAACTTATAGATCTAAAATCGTAAATGGAACTAGCAGTATTTGATTTAGGAATCAGACTAATAAGAGTCTCATTAACAGATTTGAGCAAGTGGCCAGAATGGAAAAAACTGTTAACAGCACAGACAATATCAGACTTAAGAATAGGCCAAAATTTTTGAAAAAAGATTGGAGACATACCATCAGGTCCTGGAGACTTGTGTGGATGCATCGAGAAAACTGCTTTACTGATTTCTTGCTCTGAGACATTCCTGGTAAGCTCCATATTCATCTCCTCAGTGATGGTCTGTGGAACACACTCAAGAATCTCAGCAAAATCCTCAGGATTCTGTGTAGTAAAAATTTGCTGGAAATAATCTGATATCTCCTGACATGTCTCCTCTTCACTTTTACACCAATCACCAAACCTACCCTTCAACACACCAATCCTGTTCCACCTCCTACTGCCAGACACCTTCGCATGAAAGAATTGGGTATTTCTGTCCCCTTCTTTCAACCAATCTACTCGAGCCTTTTGACTCCAGTAAATCTCCTATTTCTTATATGCCTCAGCCAACTGCCTCTTCAGATTAGCTAACTTGATCCTATACCCCTCACTCTTTATCTCTTTAACCTCCTGTATTTCCCCCTTCACCTGCCTTATCAATTTTTTTGAGTTACAGAAACACTGCCTACTCCAGCTGAGTAAATTCATTCGAACCTGCTTGATTTTCCTTTGAACCTTAAACATCCTAGATCCCTCCTGGTGTTCTCCCCATGCCTTTTCAACCACCTCCCCAACATCCCTTTGCCTCAACCATCTCCTATCAAACATAAACCTCCTTCTCCACCTCCTCTCAACTGGTTTAGTATCCAACACCAATAAACAGTGATCAGACGCCTTAGATTCCACATGGATACATTTAGCTTTCTCAAACCTCCTTATCCAGCCTCTACTTCCCAGGATTCTATCAATCCTTTCTTTAACCTCTCCCTCACTGCCCCAATTATTACACCAGGTCCAGGGAACCCCTTCAAACCCAATATCCTGTAACTCATTTTCATTGATGAAAGCATTAAAATCCAGAAAACTCGCTTCAGACCTGAGCCTCCCCCCCCACTTTTCAGCATTAGAAGTAATGTCATTCAGATCACCCATAATGGCCCAAGCATCCTCCCACAGACAACTTCTCCTGGCTATTACCTTCCACTGTTCCCTCCTAATCCTAACATCTGTACTAGCATACACACAGACACACCACCACTCTACCTCAGCTTCCTTATCATCTATTAGCAATTCGATGGTAAAACTTGAAAATAGCACTTTTTTAACCAGAAGTTCCTTCTTCCATATCACAGCCAGGCCCCCTGCCAATCCCACAGGATCAACAACAAAAAGGTGATCAAATTGTGTCCTTTGCTTCACAGTATTCAAATAACTTTTTTTCTTTTTTGTTTCTGCTAAAAACACCAAAGATGGAGAGTGGAGTTTGATAGACTCCTTTAGCTGGGGAACTGTCAAGGAACTCCCCACACCTCGACAGTTCCACACCACAGCTCTCATTGGGCATGTGGAGCCCCATTTAGGGTGGACTCCATCCCCTCACAGTCAGCTAACCCCACATACCACTCCACCCCAGTTTTACTCTTTTTCTGATTTTTCTTCCCTACCTGTTCCTCCATTTTCCTTTTCCCCTTCCCAGTATCACCATCATCCCTATTAGCCTCCCCCAGTGGTTTCCTTTTGCTCACCTCAAGGACCAACCTCTTCCAACTCTTATTAGCCCTGTGAACCCCTTTTTCCCCTTCCCCCCTTTTTCTCAGATTCCTTATTCTCTACCACTGTCTCTCGAACCCCCAGGCCTTCCTCCATAGCCTTAACTCCCCCCTTCATACCATCAATCCACATAAAATCTGCCCCCTCTTCTACTCCATCCTTATCAGGCTTGCCCTCCAGCATCTCTCTCAGTCCTCCCTCTCCCCTAGCCTTCCCTTGTTCAATCATATCCCCCAAACCCTGCAATCCTACCTCCTTAGCCCCCTGCACCCCCACATTGCCCTCCTTTCCCCCCTAAGTTCTTTCCTCCCTCCTCCTTCCAACTGCCCCCAGCCTCAGCCCCAACTTCCACGCCCACACCCTTATTACTCACACCCTCCCCTGCCAAACAACCTTCCTCCCCCTGATGGAAGTCTGCAGTGTAAGTTAACAGCAGCTTACTACTAGGACCACTACCACTCCACCCATCCTGGTCCTGACGCTCCTCACCCTCAGCCTTACTAAAGTCCTTCCCATTCCTATACTTCTTATTAGGACTTCTAGGATAGCTTGCCCTCATCCAGTTCCCAAACTGAGCCTTTCCTTCCCTGTTCAACCCCCTCAGGTTGCAGTTCCTCTCAATATGCCCAATCAATCCACAGGAAAAACAGAAATCCGGACATTTCTCATACTTAAACTCGATCCATCTCCTCAGACCACGATACTTAACCATAACCCCTCTTGGTAAAGGAGCACTTAAATCTATCTCCACTAGAGCTTTGATGTGTTTACCGTCCTTCCCTCCCCCCTGAGGAATAATCACATCCTCCACACCAGGAAAAATACTCCCCAATTTCCTACCAACCTCCTTTGTCACCCAATGTAAAGGGACATTCCACATCTGAACCCAAATTACCGACTTACTTAGCGCCTCATCATCCTCCTCCACTCCTACTTCCCACTTACGTAAGACTAGAGGTTGGCCATCAAAAATCCATGGCCTCTTATTCATTATTCCCACCATATCCTTCTCCTTTTCAAACACAAACTGAAACAGATTGCGTCCAATCTCCACTACCTTCCCAATCCTCACCTGTGACCACATATTACCTACAAAATTCCTTATACCACCAACATTTGCCTGCTTATCCCCCCAGATCTTTCCAATTAAACTCAGCTTGCACTCCTCCACACCAGGAGTCAGTTCCTCATTCTAATACGTCTAGTTGGTTACACATTTCTGGGATACAAGAGTTAAAACTATTCGGCGTAAAGGTAGGCTATAATTCAAATTATTTTAATTTTTACATCTTGGACCCAAATTTTTTTAAGTAATTAAAAAATACAAAAGAAACAAGAGCGAAGGACTCTAGCTAAAAGTTAACCTTTTAATTTGTGGATGCTTGTCGTTTGATGCAAGAACCAATAGGAAAATGTTAACAAGAAACAGTTTGAAGTTAGAACGGAGGCCAAGTTGCATCACTTCCTTCTACAGACTTGGCAAGAAAAATTGTGGATGCATGTAGTTTGATGCAAGAACCAAGAGAAAAAAGTTATCCTTTTAATGCAATCCAATAAATGGTATCCGGAATCTCTCTTAGTCCTCGATGGCAGTTCAGTCCCTCCAACTTCTCCATTGACCCTCTTAGATAGAAGTATGTTCAGGATCTATTGTGTCGACAAAAAAAATAAAAATAAAAATCTCTCTCCTTTCAAAATAGCCTACTACATGACCTTGTCAAAAAAAGTCACCACCTAACCTTCCTTTGTATTTTTGAATTTGCATCACCACTTCATTTTGCACTTTAAATTTGAATTTTAAATATCTTGCATCCTAAACTCTTAATTTCAGATATTTTACATTCAAAACTCTCAAGTCTTATCTTATCTAAATCCCAATCAATAGCAACTTTTACAAAATTTATGAGATAAAAAATGGTGCGTAGATATTGTCAGTGTCGGATTCATGAAATATGTGCAAAAGTTGAATTTCAAATTTAAAATTTACATAGTTGTCATTCATCCAACTCTGACAGTGTATATACTGTCAGTGTAGGAAATATTAATCTTAAATTGTAATGTATCGTTTTGTTTTAATTACAAACTCTTATACTTCATTATGATCACTTTGAACACATTGTCATTAATTTGTAGGATATTTTGGCACTACTAATTTTGCTAACATAATTATTGTCATTAATTAGATTTAAATTATTAAAAATTGAAAATTTAAGATATAGAGCGTTCAAAATTGAGAATTTAAAGTACAAAGGATCCGAAAGTTCAAGGCGCAAAGTACAAAATATGGTACGTAAAAGTTCACGGATGCAAAGTGAAGTTACTCCAAAGGCCACAAAAGAATTTCCAAGGGAAAAGGACACCCAGATACCGTCAAATTACAACTGTACCAGATAAACTTTTTATATTTCATATGAGTCAAAAACATGCGACCGTGGTCACTTCTCTCCCCACTCTACAGTCACTGCCGTCGCAGCTCCTCCTACGTATTTGCCGCCATCTCCACCCGGACCACCACTATCACCACCCATTTCCACCGCACCATGGCCACAACAGCCTCCGAGCCGACAAGCCCATCCAACACCCGTCTAGGTTGGATTGGAACTGGAGTCATGGGCATCTCCATGTGCTCCCACCTAATCAACGCCGGCTACAATCTCACCATCTTCACCCGAACCCCCTCCAAGGCCCAATCCCTCCTCTCTCTGGGTGCCCACTGGGCCGACTCCCCCAAAACTGTCGCCTCCCAATCCGACGTCGTCTTGTCCATCGTCGGTTACCCATCCGACGTCCGCCACGTTATCCTCCACCCATCCACAGGTGCTCTCTCCGGTTTACGCCCCGGAGGTATCATCGTTGACATGACCACCTCGGATCCCTCACTCGCCGTTGAAATACACTCGGCAGCCACCTCTGCCGGCTGTTCCGCCGTTGACGCCCCAGTATCCGGCGGCGATCGTGGCGCCCGCAACGCCACGCTCTCTATCTTCACAGGCGGGGACGGACCTATCATCGAAAAACTAAAACCCATTTTCGCCCTCCTCGGAAGAGTTTATTACATGGGTGCTCCAGGAAAGGGGCAATTCACGAAACTAGCAAACCAGATAACCATATCTTCAACAATGGTGGGGCTTTGTGAAGGTTTAGTATATGCCCACAAGGCTGGTTTGGACCTAGAGTTGTACTTGAGTGCGATATCTACAGGCGCGGCTGGATCCAAGTCGTTGGATTTGTATGGGAGTAGGATTTTGAAAAGGGATTTCGAGGCCGGATTTTTTGTGAATCATTTCGTGAAGGATTTGGGGATATGCTTGAGGGAATGTCAGAATATGAATTTGGCGTTGCCGGGTTTGGCACTGGCTCAGCAGCTTTATCTTTCGCTTAAGGCTTATGGTGAGGGGGATTTGGGCACCCAGGCGCTTGTTTTGGCGCTTGAAAGGCTCAACAACGTTTCACTCGATTCTGCTGGTGGTGCTGCTGGTTCAGGGAATAAAACATGAAGGTAGGGATTGGTAAAGTTTTGATATTTTGAGGATGGAAATATAAATGTTATTACACTTTTTTTTGTTCACATTTTGATTGTGTTGGAAACTTCGCTATGGATCATAATTCTGGTAAAAAGCATGATTACTCCGAGTTATTTTACTGTGTGCTTTTTCCAAAGAAGATCGCGACTCCAATGTAGTCTGTTATGTGGGTTGGGTTCAATTACACAACTGTAGACACTTTAGACATTAACACACAAACCGTGTGTCAGTCATTGCACTAGAAGTTGTGTTTTTGCATGTTGTTGTTGTTGTTCCAATGTCTACATTCGTTATTTTAGTTTTTGCATCTATTGTGTCAGTGCACACACTTGGTGCAGATGCCCTCGATCTGTGTTATGTTTTCCTTTGTAGTCTAGTGAGAGTTTAAGAAAAAATTGTTTTCGTTGGGGGGCTTGGTTGGATTATTCTTGCAAATCTAGTGAACTCAAAATTGGATATGCAGTCCTTACCTTGCATGTAATCCTATGGGGAGCTGAAAGTGGACTGTTGGCATACTACGTTGGTTGGAAAAAAAAAATCTAAGAACTCCAATAAGGATCAAGGAAACCATGGGCATCTTATCTGCTAATAAAAATGAAGATATGGCTCTGCTCTTGTTTGCTCATGACGTGTGACGTGGGAGTTGTTAAATTAACCTAGCTCTTAAACCGCTATGTGTTAAATCCTTATCCTTGTTTCAGTCGCCTCTTTTATTGAAGGTTACTGGGGTTACTTTTTTGCACGTTGAATATGTTAGGCAGCCTGGGGGACTGGGTCTGAGTAATTCAGAATGACCTGTAAGTTTACTTTGAGCTCGCTTGTTGTATGCTGCTGCTTTTCCACGTTTGAAAGATTTTACTGTATCTTATGTATGCAGATTGAGGCAAGGAACTTGGATTGGGTTGGATCAGTGGGATACTTCTTGTGTATGGCTCTGATTATGTGTTCTCCTAATTTAAAAGTGAACAGGGTTCTTGTTGTTCAGGTAGAAGTTCACAGCTTGGAATTAGGTTAAAAGCAGGGGAAGTTCAATGCATGTAAGGCAACATTTGCACAACCCTGAGGAATAGTGGAAGCAAAAGAAAATGAGGCATCCTTGTGCATGTAAACCATGGATTTCTTGTTTAGGCAGTTTGTCATGGGAGTGTTGTTTCAATTATTAGCATAACTGCGGTGAATCATTAGTAAGAGGTTCGCAAACTTAGAAGATTGATTGTAAACTATCCTACACTGATGCTACTGACCATGACACGATGAATTTCTGGTCCTACTGAATGACCGAGCTGTGGTAAACATGTTGCAGAAGAAACTACTTGTTCATTAATTTTTTGATGCCAAAAATAAAAAGGGTTTATGCAGCTGCAAAGCGCATGAGTGCAATAAGGTGTTAGGAACTTTAGTGCTTGGTATTACTTTGTGGGGTTCTACTAAATAGTTTGTTGGGTGCCATATAGTTGCCTCATGTCTTCAAATCATGAAGCCACGACCTCTTCTAATGTGTTAGCAGTTAATTTGTATGAGATGTTATCTCACTCGTAAATGACTTATCTGTCTGGTAAAGAGAGATAAAATGTTATAGACATTGTCAGGTAAGAATGCAATGGCCTTTGATCTTTATGTAAAAGTGGGATGAATTAGATCCTTTTTAGACGTTTTTGATTGAGAAAATATTGAATTTGATGCTTTTGAATTGTTTAACAATCAAGTGCACGCTTTTATCATTGGTAGTGTATGGGAGTGGTTAGTTTTCTTGGGTTGTTGATATGAACCATGGATGTTCGACAAGTGCATACTTTTATCATTGTAGCGTATTGAATTTTTTACTTTTAATTGCTAGTGTTTTTTGGATTTTTGATATGAACCATGGATGTTTGACGGCTCTGATTCAAGTGGTGAGACTTTTGAAGTCGACAGAAATTAAATTATAAGAAAGGGTCGGGTTGAAAATCTCTGGAGGCACAGATTGCAGGGTCTGGGTTGATCAATGGCTAGAGGTACACAAAGGAATTTGATTAATTCAAGGAATGCAGAAGCTTTCCCTCGGCTTAGGATTCTGGAACATCTGATACATTGTGGTAGAAATGGAACCAAGACGAATGATTAGGTGCCCCTGCAGGGGTAATATTTCTTGGTCTCTAAAATTCGATGGCATCCTGGATCTGGGATATCTGTTCACGGATGCTTGAGACTTGAGAGCTAAAAATTGAAAGTAGGCTTCTTTGGAACGGACTATGGACCTTAAGACTTGTCGAGGGATTGTCCCGCATTCTGATTGGTGCAGATGGACGGGAATTTCTTACATGTCTGAATATGTGGCAAAGATATTGAGGTCATTATCATCACGATAGAGTTTCCTTCAATCAGGATGGGAGGAGGCGAGATGTTGACTAGAAACCATTGGGCCTGATTCAATGATCAAGGAGAGTCTATTTAAAACTTTTCCGTATGTTAGATTGGCGTACACTAATTTAAAACTCTTCCGTACGCTAGATTGATGTTCAAATTCCGCCCAGTGCATCACAGAAGCATAGTGCTTTCTTGTTCTTAATAAATTCAAAAGGTGCAACGGTGCACTTGTTTGATCTGAAAGTTCACCCCTCAATTCCCATAAAAGCTCCTTTGAACTCCCCCTCCTCTGTAGTCTAGGAGTGGTGTAGATTAGCACCGGGGTAGGATGGATCAGATTGTTTCCATTGTGAAGGAAAAAGAGAGCGAGAGATAGAGAAGTTGACTAGTCTATGAGCATCTAGAAAAGAGAGAGGGAAGTTGACTGGTCTCTGGGCATCTAGAAGACTGGAAACAATTACTTGGCAGAGGGGGTTGAATTAAGCGGCAATATATATATATAATTAATTTTATATATACTGTCATACATTATCATCATATTTAAAGTTAAAATTCTTGAAAAAGATATATTTTACCCTTTTTCTTTTGATGCCGTCAAATCCTTGAAAAAAAATGAAAATAAGTAAAATTCAAGCTTAAAAGGCTTCCTTTACTAATTTTTTTCTACCGATTTTTAAAAATTTAACGATTCAAATTTTGTTGAGTAGTATTGCTGTTTTTTGCTTTTCCGGCTCCATCAACCTTCTACTGGTCTACTACTAGCACTTCTTGTAAAAGCAATAAAGCAGTCTCCGGACGGCCGCCCTGTACGGTAGCCAAAACAAGGCTTTCTTGAGTGAAAGAGTCTAGCCTAGTCATATCTTATCTTAAACTACATAAAGCCGCGAAGGCTGATCTACAGTCAATTGTCCTGGTTTCGCTGCTCATTTCGTCCTTTTTGGTCCTTTCTCAGCTTCCGTGCAGCCCCTTTGGCTGCTGCTGCCTTTTGCTCATTTCTGCTTTTGTTCCCTTCTTCCAATTGTGCCCTTGTCCTGGTTTCTTTGTAATTTTATGCTCAATTTTGTCCTTTTGTTTGCTGTCCATCCTTCGGCTGCTGCAGTTGTTATCTAACAGTTTTGTCCTTTTGTTTCTTGTGCATCTTCCGCTGCTGCAGTTGTTATCTAACTTTATTGACAAAAATATATTAATTTATCGATTTGATTTATTAACTTCCTTCAACGTATAACTTCCTTCTTTAACTTTCTCCTTCTTCAAAATATAATTTCCTCTGCTCTTTTATATTTATTAACTTTCTTCAAAATATATATATTAGCCAAGATATTGATTTTCTAAAAAATATACAAATCAATAAAAAATCTGTGTGCATCTAATATATACATAACAATATAAATTCTATGTGTTACATTATCTATTCGTTGATTTTGAATAAGATATTAATTCATCAATAAATAAATTGCTTCATGATTAAATAAATATTTATTCATATATGCTATTCAATCAAACATTATTAATTTTCGATATCAATGAACTAATGAACTCTTCAAAATTGTGTTATCTTTAAATTTTAGAATCTTATTAATTCCCAAAAAAATTGAGTAAGATATTGATTGATCAATAAATAAATTGCTTCATGATTAAATAAATATTTTTTCATATATGCTATTCAATCAAGCATTATTAATTTTCGATATCAATAAACTAACGGACTCTTCGAAATTGTGTTATCTTTAAATTTTAGAATCTTATTAATTCCCAAAAAATTAATGCAAGTACTATTCTTTCCAGCAACATTTATTTACAAATCAATCGATCTAATACTCATAGAATACAAAAATGATTATTCGATTAATAAATACAAATATATGATTTCTTAATTTCTAATATCACATTGTTAAAAATCTTTAATTTATATATGTTGCTTCGATATCACATTGTTAATTTATATACAAGAAACAAGATACACACATTGAATAATAAAGATGTTGCTTCGATGATATTCTCTCTTAATTATTGTTTCTTTACTTTTGTTTGTTGCAGTTGTGCAGCTGCTACCTTCCATTCCCTAATGCAGACGCGAATGTTTTGGGCTATCCAAATCTATATATATTCTTGCATCCTATTTGTGTGCCTTTATATAGATATATATATATTCATTTTCTCCAAAATATATATGTCGACAAAAATAATGATTTTTTAGAAAATATATATATCGACAGAAATTTTGTGTGTATCTAATAAATATAAATCAATTGTGCCACTTTGTATTAGCTTCCATTAATACGACCAATTGTTTTTAAAAATATAGGATAATTTCCCTCTATTTCAAAAATGTAACTTCCATAATATTTGTTAACTACTAAATTATTAATTTAAAGCTTTTGGATTTTCAAGACTAAAAAAATATTAAATATCAAAAAATTACGCAGGTCACTAAAAATCCTATGTTTATCTAATACATACTAACGAATAAAAATTCTATATGTATCTAATCAATATATATAAATCGATTATGCTGTTTTGTATTAATGCAGATCAATGAAAATTATATGTGTTTAATCTATATCAAATGTATATAAATTAATAATACTGCCTTGTATTAACATATAATAAGTGTTATTTATATCAAATAATTATAATTTTGAGACTATTTCTATATTTATAATTTTATCTCCTTCTTTATATTTATCCGCTTATTTATTAACTCGCTTATTTATTAATTTTGTCGAAAATGTGTACATTGACAAAAATATTAACTATTAAAAAATACGCAAATCACTAAAAATGCTATGCACATCTAATACATAAAATAGCATTCTTTTTATGTTTATTCGCTTATTTATTAATTTTCTCCAAAATGTATATTAGCAAAAATATTAAATATGAAAAAAATGCAAATTCTTAAAAATCCTACGTACATCTAATATATGCAAATGAATAAAAATTCTATGTGTATCCAATCAGTATATATAAATCAATTATGTTGTTTCGTATTAAATATCAAAAAAATATGCAGGTTGCTATATACACAAACATATTAAATATCAAAAAAATATGCAAGTCGCTAAAAATCCTATGTACATCTAATACATATAAACGAATAAAATTCTATATGTGTCTAATCAATATATATAAATCGATTATGGTGTTTTGTATTAATGCAGATCAATGAAAATCATATATGATTAGCATGCATCTAATATATATAAATTAATAATACTACTTTGTATTAACATATAATAAGTGTTATTTATGTGAAATAATTATAATTTCGACACTATTTCTATGTTTATAATTTTCCGTCCTTCTTTATATTTATCCGCTTATTTATTAACTCACTTATTTATTAACTTTGTCAAAAGTGTGTGTATTGAAAAAAATACTAAATATCAAAAAATTACGCAGGTCACTAAAAATCCTTTGTATATCTAATACATACTAACGAATAAAAATTCTATATGTATCTAATCAATATATATAAATCGATTATGCTGTTTTGTATTAATGCAGATCAATAAAAATTATATGTGTTTAATCTAATATATATAAATTAATAATACTGCCTTGTATTAACATATAATAAGTGTTATTTATATCAAATAATTATAATTTCGAGACTATTTCTATATTTATAATTTTCTCTCCTTCTTTATATTTATCCGCTTATTTATTAACTCGCTTATTTATAAATTTTGTTATGTGTACATTGATAAAAATATCAACTATTAAAAAAATACACAAATCGTTAAAAATGCTATGCACATCTAATACATAAAATAGCCTTCTTTTTATGTTTTCGCTTATTTATTAATTTTCTCCAAAATATATATTAGCAAAAATATTAAATATGAAAAAATGCAAATTCCTAGAAATCCTACGTACATCTAATATATGCAAATGAATAAAAATTCTATGTGTATCCAATCAGTATATATAAATCAATTATGCTGTTTCGTATTAATACAAATCAATGAAAATCATATGTACTTAACATGTATCTAATGTATATAAATTTAATTAATTTTCTCCAAAATGTATATATTAGCAAAAATATTAAATATGAAAAAATATGCAAATCGCTAAAAATCCTACGTGCATCTAATATATGCAAATGAATACAAATTCTGTGTGTATCCAGTCAATATATAAAAATTAATTATGCTATTTCGTATTAATACAAATGAATGAAAATCATATGTACTTGACATGTATCTAATATATATAAACTTAAAAAGAAATCAATCCAATATTTATTGATTCAAAAAACAATTATTCGATCAATAATTACAAATATATGATTCTAAATTTATAATTTCATATTGTTAGAAATCCTTAATTTGTATATATTATATTTATGAATTTATATTCTTCACTATATTTCTTTTCTTTTAGTTTTTCTAATACTAAACGCTTCCATTATCTAACACACGATTTTGATTTTTTGGTGAGTTTCATATAAATTACATTCCAATCAATATAATTCACTACACTGTTACTCTGATTTCATAATACAACTATATTTTTTTCCCTATTTTCTATCTCAGGTACTCATTGGTGATGTACCCTCGCATATACAAACAGACAACATAAGAGTCATCAATTGCTATTATGCTAAAACTCAATGGATCTTTCAGCTAGAAGGAAAGATTGGCTAATATTCACACAAAAACACTTCTTACATGAAGGAAGTGTCATCCTGTTTACCCTGTTCAATGAAAACAATTATCATCTGCAGCTCATCAGCAGAGACTTTATCCAACAATCATAATTAAACGTGTCTACTACAGCTTCTTGCACATAGCAATTATCTATTCCTCAAATTTTCTTTATTCTACTTCCAATTATATTTAACAATATAAAAATAAACATATCGAAATTATTTCGAATTATTAATTTATCTCAACTCTTAAAAAATGATTTACATTCCATTAATTTAAATAATATTTACATCCTGTTACTCTTAAAAAATTAAATACAAATCACAACAATATTACTATATCTATTTATAAATATATTAATCCAATATATTGTTCCTCTATTTATTATTCCAACCCTACTATCATATAAAACGCTCTAAACATTAATTATTAAATAAATCTTACATTACTATTAAACAGTCAATAATGGGCACCCCGCGAAACTTGCGGGGCACAATGCCTAGTTATATATATAATCGTTGATATGTGGAGGTAAATGTTATCCAATTCCCAGTAAATGTCCATGGTATCAGCATGGGCCGTTGAACAAAAGTACTTTGTATACATACGTACGTACGTATATATATATATATATAATGGATGAGGAGGCAAATGACATGCAATTCCCAAGTAAATGTTCTGCCGTGTTAGTCACTTACTAAGGGACTATTTTGTGCAGACTTATTGGAAAAAGAAAAAAAAAAAGAGGGAGTTTTTGGAAAGTGGGAACCTTCTTGCACGGCTGCTCTCATCTCATGGGCCGTCACTGGATATGATTGTCAGTGGATATGATTGCTTGCGGATTATTAGTATTTTGATCAAAACAATAATAATACTAAGGGCAAATTATCCATTTGGTCCTTGTACTCTTTGTCTAAGTAAAAATAAGCTCCTCATCTATTTTTTGCTGACTTTAAGCCCTCAAACTTGTAAAATTGGGTATCCGTAACCCTTTTAGCCAGTTTCTCCGGTTTTGCAACCGGAAGACGAATTCACACGAATGGCAGTATGCTTTTAAGAAGGGCATTTTTGTCCGCATATTCTGAGCAAAAAAGGAACAACTCCTCTCTCTTCCCTCCATGGACTACTCCTACACCTACGATGACCTCATCTTCCTCCCCTACTTCATTGACTTCTCCACCGATGCCGTCTCCCTCTCCTCTCCTCTCTCCCGCAACCTCTCCCTCTCCCTCCCATTCGTCTCCTCCCCCATGGACACCATCTCCGAGTTCTCCATGGCTTCAGCCATGGCCTCCCTCGGCGAAGTCACATTGAAGCCCTCCATCTCTGAGATCAAAATCTCCTCGCTCAGCTTCGCTCTCAGCAGCCCGTACAGCAGGCACGCGAAGTCACAGTAAAGCCCCTCGTCCCGCGAGATCAGCTCGTTGGAGAAGGTCAAGCCCGGCATCAACCCCCAATTCTTCACCCAGAATATGGCGCAAAAGCTCCCTGAGAAGAATATCCCCTTCACGCAGGCGAAGGCCACCAGGCGCTCCGCGAAGGACTCGGAGTCGTCGATCCAGTGGAGGGCCCACTTGGTGCCATCAGGTTTTCGTCTAGTCTGCACGAGCTGAAGAATGAGAGGTCGTCGAGTACAAATATCCGAACCTCTGGGCAAGAAATCTCTTCTGACTAGTGCCTCCAGAACACTGGATTTTCCACTGTTCTGGCTTCCGACGACCGCCACTTGCGGCAATTCAATTGTAGACTGGCTGGAGAGCTACGCGAATATGTCTTGGAGCTTGTTGACGATCGGAATGACCGAGCTCCCCAACGGCACAAAACTACTATTGGATTGACTGGCCAGAGACGGAGAAGCAACGGTGTCGTTTACTGGTTCCTCAGCCATAGATGGACTGTCGTCGGCTGAGAATTGAGACCAATCAAATCAACTGTGCGTTAGCTACCGTGTTCTACTGTGTGTTGAAGAGATCGAAAGAGGGGAGTACTGAAACCCTAGCGTCGCGCGAGTTTGAATCTTTTGACAAAAATGTCATTTTTCAAAGCATACTGGCATTCGTGTGAATTCGCCTTCTGGTTGCAAAACCGGAGAAACTGGCTAAAAGGGTCACGGATACCCAATTTTACAAGTTTGAGGGCTTAAAGTCAACAAAAAATAGATGAGGGGCTTATTTTTACTTAGATAAAGAGTTCAATGGTCAATTGGATAATTTGCCCTAATACTAATGTGTTGCGGGGGTTGGTTGGTTTAATGAATGAACCAATAATATTCAGCGGAAGAAAATAGACGCACTCATTCCCGTGTGATGTGGTGTGGTGTAAGGTCAAAGTTGTTGTTGGTCTTTGGCATCACTTTGTTAGGGTCTCCAGTCAACAAAGGCGTTCTCTTCTCTCCAGTACCCTCTCCCCCGTTTTGGTCAAACCTTTTTTTTTTCCTTATTGCTGGTAATCTGAAATCCTGTTGAGAGTAGTTTGGTGGTTGTGTCGATATTGCTGGTTTTTTTTTATTAAAAAAAACATTTATTTATTCTCCTCATAGTCGGTATTGCTGGTTGTTCTCACAATAGCTTCATGGCTTTTACCAGGGCTAGCGTCAGAGTTTTTGTAGTACCCTCTGCCTGTTCTTGTTGGAAATTTCTTTTTTCTAGAAAATAATAATAATAATATATACATACAATATTATTATTATTATAAATATATAATACTCCAGCAGCAAATAAGTCAGAAAGTCGCGCATCCCACCAGCTACGATCCGGGTTACCGTCTGGTTGTTTCAGAGGTGGCGCACTCATTCCCGTTGTTGACTGACTTTCCAAGTCAACCACTACACACGTGTCATTGATGGTGGGCAGAGCTACTTTTGTCTTTGGGGCTGGAGAGTGCCATCCTACTTGCGTTGTTCTTGGTTTCTAGATTTGCTTGCTTGCTAGGATTCCCGACTCCGTTCGGACTTTTATTTATTTATTAAATACATTATCCAATCACCGGTTTATCTTCCTCATCCTCAATTGTTTTTTTGAGAATATCATATCATATAAAGCACTAGGATATTTTTTTCCCCTTCAAAAAGTCATTCCTAATAATCTCGAAACATGCTCACGTAATATATTTTGCTTTTTTTTTTTTGCCATTTAGATGTTTTAAATGTTATTCTCATCAATCTGAGAGAAATATCAATGGAGAGTCCCCAAGATCCAAAAAATGGGAAATTCCCATTTAATATTTTATCATAGGAGCTAATACAATTCAAAATTTTATTCTCAACATGTTAATCATCAATAGTTTTTTTTTAGCAAATTAAGGTTTGTCGAATGAGTGTCTAATAGATACATAACTCGCGGTATCGAAAGGTGTTTTAAGCGTTAATTTTAATCAATATAAAATTGAACAAAGAGTGTCCAAAAATACGAATTTTAAATTTGTGCATGTTTTTATTGTTTTTCCGGTGGGGGTGAACTAATATTCATGGGAAACACGTTAAGAAAATCCCTTAAAAAATATATATATATATATATGAATACGTGATCCATAGCCAATAGCCATATTTTGTTGCGAGGCCTTTGATTAAATGAAATAAATAACGAAATTAGACGAAACTGCTTGGAATCCAAATCTTACCGGCCGCGACAAGGAAAGACTAACAAGACAGGCCCACTAGGAATGCCAACAAGAAATTTTTGATTAATCCCACCTCTTATATGGGGGGAGTGGGCCGTTTGTAGGGGTTTTAAAAATCGGTTTATAGCCGCTGGAATTGATAAGAATTTCCAAGCATTTTCCTCTCAGCGTGCAACATCCTTTCCATTCCTGAGAGTCTACACTCTACAGACAGGCCATGAGCTTTCAACTTCTCCATTGTTATTTGTAATCCTCCTCCTTCAATCACCCCTGAAAATGTCCAAAACCACCCAATGGTCTTCCCAGCTCACCTTTCTGATATTCACCATCTTCTTCCTCTCCTTACCTTTCCTCGGCAACTCACAAGCTACCAAAACCAATCCAGAAGAACAGACCATTCTGCTCAAACTCAAACAGCAGTGGCTGAATCCGCCCTCCCTGTCCCACTGGTCCTCATCATCAGACCACTGCACCTGGCCAGAGATCAACTGCACAGGTGGATCGGTCACAAAACTCAACGTCTCCAATTTGGCAATCACAGAAACAATCCCATCATTTATCTGTGACCTCAAGAACCTCACAGTTCTCGATCTCAACAACAATTTCATCCCCGGCTCCTTCCCTACAGTTCTCTACAGCTGCTCCAAGCTCGAATACCTTGACCTGTCTCAGAATTTGTTCGTTGGCACTATTCCTGATGCTATTGACAGCCTATCCCCAAGCACCCTCCAGTACCTTATACTTGAAGCCAACAATTTCACTGGCGACATCCCTCCAGCTATTGGGAAGCTAACGGGGCTTAAAAGCCTTTACGCCAGAAGAAACCTGTTTAATGGTTCTTTCCCTGCAGAGATTGGCAATTTGCTGAATCTTGAAGAGCTGGCCTTGAGTACTAATGGATTTGTCCCACAACATATACCCTCGAGTTTCACTCGGTTGAAAAAGTTGAGATTTTTATGGATGTTTCAGACTAATTTGATTGGAGAGATCCCACAAGACATTGGGAACATGACGGCTCTGGAGTACTTGGACTTGTCAGAAAATGAGCTCAGTGGAAATATCCCTGGTGGACTATTTCAGCTTAAAAATCTGAGCAGTCTTTTGCTTTACAAGAACAGGCTGGTCGGGTCAATACCATCATCAATTGAGGCCTTGAATCTGGAGATCATTGACCTGTCTAATAACAGCTTAACGGGGAAAATACCGGATGAGTTTGGCAAATTGACAAACTTAACAGGGCTAGCTCTGTTTTTCAATGAATTATCAGGCGAAGTACCTACTAGTTTGGGCATGTTGCCATCACTAGTAGACATTAGGCTGTTCTACAATAATCTATCAGGTCAGTTGCCACCAGATTTTGGGAGGCACTCGATGCTCAGTAGCTTTCAGGTTTCAGCCAACAATTTCACTGGAAATTTGCCACAAGATTTATGCAAGAACGGTGTGCTAATTGGTGTGGTTGCTTTTGGCAACAGTCTTACAGGAGAATTACCACCATCCCTTGGGAACTGCGACAGCATGCAGGTTGTACAGCTTCAAGGTAATCAATTTTCAGGCCAAATTCCGGATGGTTTGTGGACAACAAATTTGACAACTTTGTTGATACAGAATAACTCATTTACTGGCCAGCTACCGGACAAAGTTGCATCAGGTTTGTCAACTCTTGATATCAGTAACAATCAGTTTTCAGGTGAAATTCCAGCTGGAGTGTCATCTTGGAATAATTTAAGGAACTTTAAGGCAAGCAATAACCTGCTCAGTGGTAAAATTCCTCAAGAGTTGACTTCTCTTCCAGAGTTGGAAACACTTCTGCTTGATGGCAATCGGCTTTATGGGAGTCTGCCATCAAGCATAATCTCATGGGAGGGGTTAAATGTCTTGAGCTTCAGTAACAACCAGCTTTCTGGCCAAATACCTGCAGCAATTGGCCTTTTACCTGTCCTTAATGCCCTGGACTTGTCAGAAAATGACTTCTCAGGTCAAATTCCAGCTCAAATTGGGCTTCTAAGGTTAAATTCCCTCAACCTCTCTTCCAATCGCCTCTCTGGTAGAATACCTGGTGAATTTGAAAATGCAGCTTTTGACAGAAGTTTCTTGGGTAATGCTGGTCTTTGTTCACGTAATCCATCTTTAGGCCTTAACGCCTGTGCTTCCCAAACCGGGGAGTCAAACAAGCTTTCAGCAAAATTTGTCGCAGCTGTTTCAAGTATAGCCGCAGTTGGCTTTTTAGTGGCTTTAGTATACACATTCTTTTTGATCAGAGGTTACAAGAAGAAAAAACAGGGATTGGATTCAACTTGGAAATTAACCTCATTTCAGAAGTTGAATTTCACTGCACCATCCCTTCTATCAAGCTTGACAGAAAGCAACATGATTGGAAGTGGAGGTTCAGGAAATGTCTATCGTGTTCCAATTAATAGTTCAGGTGCATATGTTGCTGTTAAGAAGATTTGTAATAGCAAAAGGTTGGATCACAAAGAATTTCATGCAGAAGTTGAGATTTTGGGCACTATTCGACACTCCAACATTGTGAAGTTAATGTGTTGCATCTCAACGGATAGTTCGAAGTTACTGGTCTACGAGTATATGGAAAATCGTAGTTTGGATCGTTGGCTTCATTGCAAGAGGAACCGGTCTGCTAACACAGGTTCAATCCACCATATTGTCCTGGAGTGGCCTAAGAGGTTGCAGATTGCAATTGATGCTGCTCGAGGGCTCTGCTATATGCACCATGACTGCTCACCATCTATAATTCACCGAGATTTAAAATCAAGCAACATTTTGCTAGATTCTGAATTCAATGCAAAAATTGCAGATTTTGGTCTGGCTAGGATGTTAGTGAAGGATGGAGAGCCCAACACAATGTCAGTTGTAGCTGGCTCATTCGGATACATTGCTCCTGGTACGTGGTATTGTAATTTGTCAAATGTATTTGATTTTTTTTTTATTTAATTTTTTTGTCGAAAGGGGGATTATTTGATTATGATCACTTTAAATACTACCAAACTCAACTTAGTTGTTCTGTTTCTTGATTTTGTATTGCAGAGTATGCTCAGACAAGAAGAGTGAATGAGAAGATTGATGTGTATAGCTTTGGGGTCATCCTTTTGGAACTGGTTACTGGAAGAGAAGGCAATTACGGTGATGAGACTTCATCGCTTGCAGAATGGGCGTGGCGTCACTTTCAAGAAGGGAAACCAATAATTGAGGCCTTCGACGAGGACATAATGGAGCCTTGTTACTTAGATGAGATAGCCAACGTGTTCAAACTCGGTATTTTCTGTACCGGATTGGTGCCCTCCAACCGCCCTACAATGAGGGACGTTTTACAAATTTTGCTCCGCTCTGTTCATTCAGTGCCAATGGGAGAAAAGAATGGCAGAAGCGAGTATGATTTTGCCCCCCTTCTTAACAACTCAAAGCGCAAGAAGTCGTTGATCGACGAAGATGGCGGCTTCGACTCAACGATCTGATAAAGCTTGAAAATGTAACCATCAGGTGGTTGATCCACAAAGTTGGGAAATCGATGAAGGTTCTGAACCAAGCAGCAGAAGCAGGCTAAGGAGATTGGAGCGGGTTCATGGGGCTGCATGAGTTAGCTTATACTAGTTGTCTAGAATTAGGAGATACATGGTGTTTTCAAACTGTAATTGGCGTACAAGTAGAGAAAGTAAAGCTTATTATAGCAGGCATTTCCACAGCTCGTATGAAACGGCTGGCAGTGACTGCAGCTGCTACGAAGCAGCATTTGTTTTTGGTATCTACAAGTTTCGGATCAATATATGTATAGTCTTTAAATGGATATATTCTAGCAACACGACTAGGAAAAATGGGTTGGCAGATTATGTAGTAATTTATATAACAACCTCAGAAAATCTTGATGAAGCCTAGTACTAAAACTGCTACTCACTTCATGTGGATCTCCATCAAGTCCGTTTAATATGTTGTGCAGGACTATATTTGATCCAAAGAGTATCATCTACATGTGCACTATACATAATCTTGAATGCCCAAATGATCTTACAACAAAGCCTTAACTTTAAGACACTGCTCTTAAGCCAAAGAGGGAGGGGGGGAATTACTAACAAAAATACGAAGACATTGTCTCAGTTACGGGCCAGAAATCTAGAGGTACACGGGTCCATGGCTCAGTTTGGAGCTCTGCTAGACCATACATATATTCAAACGTTCCTCGCAACATCTCCTTGATTCGGCTGCTGCAGTTGCTCCCAGGGAAAGGATGGCACAAATATAGAGCTCCAACGCAGTAGATCTATTTTTGGGAGCACTACAGCTCATACCAGGATCAGGATTCCTCTACTTCGAGATATTGCGAATGAGAGGCAGCCAGGAGCGCAGCACCAATGCCAGAACCATCATTTGAGTGGATAATTGAAACATTCTCGTAAGCATCTCCAAGCAATTCCTGAAGAGTGCTGTCCATACAATTTCTGAACTTTGCGTAGTGCTCGAAAAGTCCGCCATCCAAAGCTACAACTGACTTCTGCTTCTCTCCATCCTTTATAATATCTCTACCCAATTTTTTGAGAATTCCCAGGATCCCAGCAGCAGAGAGGCGTGCTCCAAGGAAGAGGAATTCACTAGTTGTCAAAGAAATTAAACAAGCATTTTAGCAACTTCGTGTTTCTTTTCTGTTGCCTGGTGCCATACCTCTAAAATATCTTTTAGCTTTGCACCAACCACTTTGAGATCACAAGATGTGTCGTGATGTATTGCAGACATCTCAGGGGCCCTGGATATAAAGCAGTCAGTAACTTTGTGTTTCAAGTTTAATGCATTAGAATTAGTTGAACAAAATAGTAAAAGCATATGAATGCAGAAAATCTATAGATTATGTCCCACGACCGCAATGTACAATTACATACTGCCAAAATTGAAAGTTAACGTTGTACGCTTTAAAAAAAAAAATGCTTTAAAAAATGTTCACAAACTACCAAAACCTAAGGTTGACCTCTTGATCTGATGGCACACCTCAATATGAAAGGAATATTTAGCTTTGGAGGAACAGCATCACCAAACAAGGCAGCTTCTTCAGCCATCCTGCATAGTACTCTACGCACAATTTCCCCTAAATACATCCCAGATATAATCTTCTCAAAAATCTGCACCAGTTAGCTGGTATTAGAAACTTGAAATACACAAAATAATCCATAACAAACTTATTAAAAACAAAGCAGCTGTAAAGTGCTCTGTTGACCTGTTCCCCAGGGTTTAAACTCTCAGCATCAAGCCCTTGATCATACTCAGTTAGGGGAAGATGTGATGACCGAAAGTTACCCCATTCCATGTTGATAACCTACACAGTTCAATGCCATAAAGAAATCAATTTGGCAGAGAAAATATGAGAAGATAAAACAAGACTTGACTGTGGTATTAAACTGCTTGAGTAATTTGGAGAATGCCAACCATCTCTCCTGATTTAGGCAGCAGACCATGCCACTTCGGAATTGCATGCGCCCTCTCGACATATGCTGCATTAGTCCCTGTACCCAGGATAACAGCAGCCATAACATCTGGGTGGTTGTATCGACCTCCAGCTAAGGTTCCAACTGCATCGTTGACCTACAGTAGCCAAGCAATATGAGAAATCTGCATGCTAAAGGAGATTTGACCTTCAAAATTAAGCAGTCACCCCACTCTACAGTCACTGCCGTCGCAGCTCCTCCTACGTATTTGCCGCCATCTCCACCCGGACCACCACTATCACCACCCATTTCCACCGCAACATGGCCACAACAGCCTCCCAGCCGACAAGCCCATCCAACACCCGTCTAGGTTGGATTGGAACTGGCGTCATGGGCCTCTCCATGTGCTCCCACCTAATCAACGCCGGCTAAAATCTCACCATCTTCACCCGAACCCCCTCAAGGCCCAACCTCTCCTCTCTCTGGGTGCCCACTGGGCCGACTCCCCAAAACTGTCGCCTCCCAATCCGACGTCCTCTTCTCCATCGTTGGTTACCCATCCGACGTCCGCCACGTTATCCTCCACCCATCCACTGGCGCTCTCTCCGGTTTACGCCCCGGAGGCATCATCGTTGACATGACCACCTCGGATCCCTCACTCGCCGTTGAAATACACTCGGCAGCCACCTCTGCCTGCTGTTCCGCCGTTGACGCCCCAGTATCCGGCGGCGATCGTGGCGCCCGCAACGCCACGCCCTCTATCTCCGCCGGCGGGGATCATCGAAAAACTAAAACCCATTTTCGCCCTCCTCGGAAGAGTTTATTACATGGGTGCTCCAGGAAAGGGGCAATTCACGAAACTAGCAAACCAGATAACCATAGCTTCAACAATGGTGGGGCTTTGTGAAGGTTTAGTATATGCCCACAAGGCTGGTTTGGACCTAGAGTTGTACTTGAGTGCGATATCTACAGGCGCGGCTGGATCCAAGTCGTTGGATTTGTATGGGAGTAGGATTTTGAAAAGGGATTTCGAGGCCGGATTTTTTGTGAATCATTTCGTGAAGGATTTGGGGATATGCTTGAGGGAATGTCAGAATATGAATTTGGCATTGCCGGGTTTGGCACTGGCTCAGCAGCTTTATCTTTCGCTTAAGGCTTATGGTGAGGGGGATTTGGGCACCCAGGCGCTTGTTTTGGCTCTTGAAAGGCTCAACAACGTATCACTCGATTCTGCTGGTGGCGCTGCTGCTTCAGGGAATAAAACATGAAGGTAGGGATTGGTAAAGTTTTGATATTTTGAGGATGGAAATATAAATGTTATTACACTTCTTTTTGTTCACATTTTGATTGTGTTGGAAACTTCGATATGGATCATAATTCTGGTAAAAAGCATGATTAATCCGAGTTATTTAACTGTGTGCTTTTCCCAAAGAAGATCGCGACTCCAATGTAGTCTGTTATGTGGTTTGGGTTCAATTACACAACTGTAGACACTTTAGACATGAACACACAAACCGTGTGTCAGTCATTGCACTAGAAGTTGTGTTTTTGCACGTTGTTGTTGTTTTTGTTCTAATGTCTACATTCGTTATTTCATTTTTTGCATCTATTGTGTCAGTGCACACACTTGGTGCAGATGCCCTCGATCTGTGTTATGTTTTTCTTTGTAGTCTAGTGAGAGTTTAAGAAAAAATTGTTTTCGTTGGGGGGCTTGGTTGGATTATTCTTGCAAATCTAGTGAACTCAAAATTGGATATGCAGTCCTTACCTTGCATGTAATCCTGTGGGGAGCTGAAAGTGGACTGTTGGCATACTACGTTGGTTGGAAAACAAAAATCTAAGAACTCCAATAAGGATCAAGGAAACCATCGGCATCTTATCTGCTAATAAAAATGAAGATATGGCTCAGCTCTTGTTTGCTCGTGACATGTGTCGTGGGACCTAGCTCTTAAACCGCAATGCGTTTAATCCTTATCCTTGTTTCAGTCGCCTCTTTTATTGAAGGTTACTGGGGTTACTTTGCATGTTGAATATGTTAGGCAGCCTGGGGGACTGGGTCTGAGTAATTCAGAATGACCTGTAAGTTTACTTTGAGCTCACTTGTTGTATGCTGCTGCTTTTCCACTTTTGAAAGATTTTACTGTATCCTATGTATGCAGATTGAGGCAATGACGGAACTTGGATTGGGTTGGATCAGTGGGATACTTCTTGTGTATGGCTCCGATTATGTGTTCTCCTAATTTAAACGTGAACAGGGTTCTTGTTGTTCAGGTAGAAGTTCACAGCTTGGAATTAGGTTAAAAGCAGGGGAAGTTCAATGCATGTAAGGCAACATTTGCACAACCCTGAGGAATAGTGGAAGCAAAAGAAAATGAGGCATCCTTGTGCATGTAAACCATGGATTTCTTGTTCAGGCAGTTTGTCATGGGAGTGTTGTTTCAATTATTAGCATAACTGTGGTGAATCATTAGTAAGAGGTTCACAAACTTAGAAGATTGATCGTAAACTATCCTACACTGATGCTACAGACCATGACACGACGAATTTCTGGTCCTACTAAATGACCGAGCTATGGTAAACATGTTGCAGAAGAAACTACTTGTTCATTAATTTTTTGATGCCAAAAATAAAAAGCGTTTATGCAGCTGCATGAGTGCAATAAGGTATTACTTTGTGGGGTTCTACTAAATAGTTTGTTGGGTGCCATAGAGTTGCCTCATGTCTTCAAATCATGAAGCCACGACGTCTTCTAATGTGTTAGCAGTTAATTTGTACGAGATGTTATCTCACTCGTAAATGACTTATCTGTCTGGTAAAGAGAGAAAAAATGATGACCACATTGTCAGGTAACAATGCAATGGCCTTTGATCTTTATGTAAAAGTGGGATGAATTAGATCGTTTTTAGACGTTTTTTGATTGAGAAAATATTGAATTTGATGCTTTTGAATTGTTTAACAATCAAGTGCATGCTTTTATCATTGGTAGTGTATGGGAGTGGTTAGTTTCCTGGGGTGGTTGTTCGACAAGTGCATACTTTTATCATTGGTAGCGTATTGAATTTTTTTACTTTTAATTGCTTGTGTTTTTTGGACTTTTGATATGAACCATGGATGTTTGACGGCTCTGATTCAAGTGGTGAGACTTTTGAAGTCGAAAGAAATTAAATTATAAGAAAGGGTCAGGTTGAAAATCTCTGGAGGCACAGATTGCAGGGTCTGGGTTGATCAATGGCTAGAGGTACACGAAGGAATTTGATTAATTCAAGGAATGCAGAAGCTTTCCCTCGGCTTAGGATTCTGGAACATCTGATACATTGTGGTAGAAATGGAACCAAGACGAATGATTAGGTGCCCCTGCAGGGGTAGTATTTCTTGGTCTCTAAAATTCGATGGCATCCTGGCTCTGGGAAATCTGTTCACGGATGCTTGAGAGCTAAAAATTGAAAGTAGGCTTCTTTGGAACGGACTATGGACCTTAAGACTTTGTCAAGGGATTGTCCCGTATTCTTATTGGTGCAGATTGACGGGAATTTCTTACATTTCTGAATATGTGGCAAAGATATTGAGTTCATTATCATCACGATAGAGTTTCCTTCAATCGGGGTGGGAGAGGAGAGATGTTGACTAGAAACCATTGGCCTCTCCGATGAACTCTTCCTTGCACTAGATTGGCATACACTAGTTTAAAACTAGTGTTTAAACCTCTTCCGTACGCTAGATTGACATTCAAACCCCATCTTGTCCATCACAAAGAAGTATCGTGCTTTCTGGTTCTAAAGAAATTTAGGAAGTACAATAATATTGGTCTGAAAGTTCACCCCTCAACTTCCCTTTGAACTCCCTCTCCCTCAGCAATCTAGGAGTGGTGGAGATTATCATGAGAGTGAGGTTGATTGTTACTGTTGCAGCAGGAGAGAGAGAGAGAGAGAGAGAGATTGACTAGTCTTTGAGCATCTAGAAGACTAGAAACAATTATTTGGCTGAGGGGGTTGAGTTTAGCGGCAATATATATATATATAATTAAATTTATATATACGGTTAGTATATGCGCTATCATCATTAGATATATGGTATATGTATAAATTTTGAATTTAAAATTCTTAAAGAAGATATATTTTACCCTTTTCTTTTTGACCGTCAAATCCTTGAAAAAAAGATGAAAATAAGTAAAATTCAAGCTTAAAAGGCTCCCTTTACTAATTTTTTTTCTACCGATTTTCAACAATTTAACGATTAAATTTTGTTGAGTAGTATTGCTGTTGTTTGCTCTTCCGGCTCAATCAACCTTCTACTGGTCTACTACTACTAGCACTTCTTTTAAAAGCAATAAAGCCGTCTACGGAAGGCCGGCCTGTACAGTAGCCAAAACAAGCCATTCTTGAGAGTGAAAGAGTTTAGCCTAGTTATATTATTATTATATATAGTCGTTGATTTATGGAGGTAAATGTTATCCAATTCCCAGTAAATGTCCATGGTATCAGTATGGCGGGTTGAACAAAAGTACTTTGTATACATACGTACGTACGTATATATATATATATACACACACATATAATGGATGAGGACGCAAATGACGTGCAATTCCCAAGTAAATGTTCTGCCGTGTTTGTCACTTACTAAGGGACTATTTTGTGCAGACTTATTGGAAAAAAAAAAAAAGGAAAAAGGAGGAGGGAGCTTTTGAGACTTTTGGTTCTGGAGGCGTGATAAAGTTGGATTTGGAAGCTTCTTGCACGGCTACTCTCATCTCATGGCCGTCACTGGATATGGATCTTGTTGGCAAGCAAATTTTTGGTCAAATTTATTTGTTACATGTTTTTTAATAATTTTATCTACATTATTTCTAAAAAAAATTTTAAATTATATATTTAAAAATTTATATATTTTAAAAAAATTTTTACAACTTTTACAATAAGTTATAACAAAATTTTAGACCAACGCTCAATAAATTTACTTGCCAAACGGGGCATGATTGCTTGAGGATTAGTATTTTGATCGCATATGATTGCAAAACAATGGGTTGGTTGAATGAATGAATATTCAGCGGAAGAAAATAGAAGCAGTGGTGTGGTGTAAGATCAAAGTCATGTGGGGGGTTGTTGACTTGTTGTTGGTCTTTGGCAGCACTTTATTACAGTACTGTTTGGGTCTCCAGTCAACAAAGGCGTCCTCTCCCCGGTTTTGGTCAAACCTTTTTTCTTTTGGGTGCTCCTAATTTTATTGCTGGTAATCTGAAATCTGGTTGACAGTAGTTGGTTGTGTGGATATTGCTGGGTTTTTTTTTAAATTTATTTATTCTTCTCATAGTCGATATTGGTTGTTCTCACAGTAGCTCTGGCTTTTATGAGGGCTAGCGTCAGAGTTTTTGTAGTACCCTCTGCCTGTTCTTGTTGCAAATTTCTTTTTTCTAGAAAACATACAATCCGTTTGAATTAGCTGTTTGACGGTATTTTTAAAAAATTTTACTATAACAGAATTTTTAAAATATATTTAAAGATATTTTTTAAAAATTAAAAAAAATTGAAACTATTTTTTAAATATTTTTAAAATTTTTTTATAATATTTAAAAAATTAATTTAAAAAAAAAAACAGAAGGATCCAAATAGACTCATACACATACAATATTATTATAAATATATAATACTCCACCAAATAAGTCAGAAAATCGCGCATCCCGCCAGCTGCGATCGGGTTAGCGTCTTAGCGAGGACGGACGGGTTGTTTCAGTGTTGGCCCACTCATTCCCGTTGTTGACTGACATTCCAAGTCAACCACAACACACGTGTCATTGATGGTGGGCAAACCTACTTTGTCTTTGTGGCTGGAGAGTTCCATTCCACTTGCGTTCTTTTTGGTTTCTAGATTTGCTTGCTTGCTAGGATTCCCGACTCCGTTCGGACTTTTATTTATTTATTATTTATTAAATGCATTATTCGATCACCATTTTATCTTTCTCGTCCTCAATTGCTTTTTGGGAGAACATCATATCATATAAAGCACTACGATATTTTTTTTTCCCCTTCAAAAAGTCACTCCTAATAATCTCAAAACATGCTCACGTAATATATTTTGCTTCCTTTCTTCTTTTTTTTTTTTCCATTTAGACCCATCAATATGAGAGAAATATCAATGGAGAGTCCCCAAGATCCCAAAAAATGAGAAATTCCCATTTAATATTTTATTAAAGGAACTAATACAATTCAAAATTTTGTTCTCAACATGTTAATCATCAATAATTTTTTTTTTTGGTAAATTAGGTTCATCGAATGAGTGTCTAATAGATAGATAACTCATAGTATTAAGAGGCATTTTAAGCGTTAATTTTAATAAATATAAAATTAAACAAAGAGTGTCTAAAAATACGAATTTTAAATTTGCGCATCGATGGTATGTTTTGATTGTTTTTTTGGTGGGTGTGAACTAATATTCATGGGAAACACGTTAAGAAAATCCCTTAAAAAATATATATATATATATATATATATGAATACGTGATCCATAGCCAATAGCCATATTTTGTTGCGAGGCCTTTGATTAAATGAAATAAATAACGAAATTAGACGAAACTGCTTGGAATCCAAATCTTACCGGCCGCGACAAGGAAAGACTAACAAGACAGGCCCACTAGGAATGCCAACAAGAAATTTTTGATTAATCCCACCCCTTATAGTAAAAGTATTCTCTATGAAGTGGGGACTTTTTTGGGGGTGGGGCGGGGGCGGCCATCTGTAGGGGTTTTAAAAATCGGTTTATAGCCGCTGGAATTGATTAAGAATTTCCAAGCATTTTCCTCTCAGCGTGCACCATGCATTCCATTCCTGGGAGTTCACACTCTACAGACAGGCCATGAGCATTCAACTTCTCCATTGCAATTTGTAATCCTCCTCCTTCAATCACCCCTGAAAATGTCCAAAACCACCCAATGGTCTTCCCAGCTCACCTTTCTGATATTCACCATCTTCTTCCTCTCCTTACCTTTCCTCGGCAACTCACAAGCTACCAAAACCAATCCAGAAGAACAGACCATTCTGCTCAATCTCAAACAGCAGTGGCTGAATCCGCCCTCCCTGTCCCACTGGTCCTCATCATCAGACCACTGCACCTGGCCAGAGATCAACTGCACAGGTGGATCGGTCACAAAACTCAACGTCTCCAAGTTGGCAATCACAGAAACAATCCCATCATTTATCTGTGACCTCAAGAACCTCACAGTTCTCGATCTCAACAACAATTTCATCCCCGGCTCCTTCCCTACAGTTCTCTACAACTGCTCCAAGCTCGAATACCTTGACCTGTCTCAGAATTTGTTCGTTGGCACTATTCCTGAGGATATTGACAGGCTATCCCCAAACACCCTCCAGTACCTTATACTTGAAGCCAACAATTTCACTGGCGACATCCCTCCAGCTATTGGGAAGCTAACGGGGCTTAAAAGCCTTTACGCCGGAACAAACCTGTTTAATGGTTCTTTCCCTGCAGAGATTGGCAATTTGCTGAATCTTGAAGAGCTGGCCTTGAGTATTAATGGATTTGTCCCACAACCCATACCCTCGAGTTTCACTCGGTTAAAAAAGTTGAGATTTTTATGGATGTTTCAGACTAATTTGATTGGAGAGATCCCACAAGACATTGGGAACATGACTGCTCTGGAATCCTTGAACTTGTCAGAAAATGAGCTCAGTGGAAATATCCCTGGGGGACTGTTTCAGCTGAAAAATCTGAGCAGTCTTTCTCTTTACAAGAACAGGCTGGTCGGGTCAATACCATCATCAATTGAGGCCTTGAATCTGGAGCAAATTGACCTGTCTAATAACAGCTTAACGGGGAAAATACCGGATGAGTTTGGCAAATTGACAAACTTAACAAGGCTAGCTCTGTTTTTCAATGAACTATCAGGCGAAGTACCCACTAGTTTGGGCATGTTGCCATCACTAGTAGACATTAGGCTGTTCTACAATAATCTATCAGGTCAGTTGCCACCAGATTTTGGGAGACACTCGATGCTCAGTAGCTTTCAGGTTTCAGCCAACAATTTCACTGGAAATTTGCCACAAGATTTATGCAAGAACGGTCTGCTAATTGGTGTGGTTGCTTTTGGCAACAGTCTTACAGGAGAATTACCACCATCCCTTGGGAACTGCGACAGCATGCAGGTTGTACAGCTTCAAGGTAATCAATTTTCAGGCCAAATTCCGGATGGTTTGTGGACAACAAATTTGACAACTTTGTTGATACAGAATAACTCATTTACTGGCCAGCTACCGGACAAAGTTGCATCAGGTTTGTCAACTCTTGACATCAGTAACAATCAGTTTTCAGGTGAAATTCCAGCTGGAGTGTCATCTTGGAATAATTTAAGGAACTTTAAGGCAAGCAATAACCTGCTCAGTGGTAAAATTCCTCAAGAGTTGACTTCTCTTCCAGAGTTGGCAACACTTCTGCTTGATGGCAATCGGCTTTATGGGAGTCTGCCATCAAGCATAATCTCATGGGAGGGGTTAAATATCTTGAGCTTCAGTAACAACCAGCTTTCTGGCCAAATACCTGCAGCAATTGGCCTTTTACCTGTCCTTAATGCCCTGGACTTGTCAGAAAATGACTTCTCAGGTCAAATTCCAGCTCAAATTGGGCTTCTAAGGTTAAATTCCCTCAACCTCTCTTCCAATCGCCTCTCTGGTAGAATACCTGGTGAATTTGAAAATGCAGCTTTTGACAGAAGTTTCTTGGGTAATGCTGGTCTTTGTTCACGTAATCCATCTTTAGGCCTTAACGCCTGTGCTTCCCAAACCGGGGAGTCAAACAAGCTTTCAGCAAAATTTGTCGCAGCTGTTTCAAGTATAGCCGCAGTTGGCTTTTTAGTGGCTTTAGTATACACATTCTTTTTGATCAGAGGTTACAAGAAGAAAAAACAGGGATTGGATTCAACTTGGAAATTAACCTCATTTCAGAAGTTGAATTTCACTGCACCATCCCTTCTATCAAGCTTGACAGAAAGCAACATGATTGGAAGTGGAGGTTCAGGAAATGTCTATCGTGTTCCAATTAATAGTTCAGGTGCATATGTTGCTGTTAAGAAGATTTGTAATAGCAAAAGGTTGGATCACAAAGAATTTCTTGCAGAAGTTGAGATTTTGGGCACTATTCGACACACCAACATTGTGAAGTTAATGTGTTGCATCTCAACGGATAGTTCGAAGTTGCTGGTCTACGAGTATATGGAAAATCGTAGTTTGGATCGTTGGCTTCATTGCAAGAGGAACCGGTCTGCTAACACAGGTTCAATCCACCATATTGTCCTGGAGTGGCCTAAGAGGTTGCAGATTGCAATTGATGCTGCTCGAGGGCTCTGCTATATGCACCATGACTGCTCACCATCTATAATTCACCGAGATTTAAAATCAAGCAACATTTTGCTAGATTCTGAATTCAATGCAAAAATTGCAGATTTTGGTCTAGCTAGGATGTTAGTGAAGGATGGAGAGCCCAACACAATGTCAGTTGTAGCCGGCTCATTCGGATACATTGCTCCTGGTACGTGGTATTGTAATTTGTCAAATCTATTTGATTTTTTTTTATTTAATTTTTTTTTCGAAATGGGGATTATTTGATTATGATCACTTTAAATACTACCAAACTCAACTTAGTTGTTCTGTTTCTTGATTCTGTATTGCAGAGTATGCTCAAACAAGAAGAGTGAATGAGAAGATTGATGTGTATAGCTTTGGGGTCATCCTTTTGGAACTGGTTACTGGAAGAGAAGGCAATTACGGTGATGAGACCTCATCGCTTGCAGAATGGGCGTGGCGTCACTTTCAAGAAGGGAAACCAATAATTGATGCCTTCGACGAGGACATAATGGAGCCTTGTTACTTAGATGAGATAGCCAACGTGTTCAAACTCGGTATTTTCTGTACCGGATTGCTGCCCTCGAACCGCCCTACAATGAGGGACGTTTTACAAATTTTGCTCCGCTCTGTTCATTCAGTGCCAATGGGAGAAAAGAATGGCAGAAGCGAGTATGATTTTGCCCCCCTTCTTAACAACTCAAAGCGCAAGAAGTCGTTGATCGACGAAGATGGCGGCTTCGACTCAACGATCTGATAAAGCTTGAAAATGTAACCATCAGGTGGTTGATCCACAAAGTTGGGAAATCGATGAAGGTTCTGAACCAAGCAGCAGAAGCAGGCTAAGGAGATTGGAGCGGGTTCATGGGGGCACGGCTGCATGAGTTAGCTTATACTAGTTGTCTAGAATTAGGAGATACATGGTGTTTTCAAACTGTAATTGGTGTACAAGTAGAGAAAGTAAAGCTTATTATAGCAAGCATTTCCACAGCTCGTATGAAACGGCTGGCAGTCACTGCAGCTGCTACGAAGCAGCATTTGTTTTTGGTATCTACAAGTTTCGGATCAACACGACTAGGAAAAATGGGTTGGCAGATTATGTAGTAATTTATATAACAACCTCAGAAAATCTTGATGAAGCCTAGTACTAAAACTGCTACTCACTTCATGTGGATCTCCATCAAGTCCGTTTAATATGTTGTGCAGGACTATATTTGATCCAAAGAGTATCATCTACATGTGCACTATACATAATCTTGAATGCCCAAATGATCTTACAACAAAGCCTTAACTTTAAGACACTGCTCTTAAGCCAAAGAGGGAGGGGGGGAATTACTAACAAAAATACGAAGACATTGTCTCAGTTACGGGCCAGAAATCTAGAGGTACACGGGTCCATGGCTCAGTTTGGAGCTCTGCTAGACCATACATATATTCAAACGTTCCTCGCAACATCTCCTTGATTCGGCTGCTGCAGTTGCTCCCAGGGAAAGGATGGCACAAATATAGAGCTCCAACGCAGTAGATCTATTTTTGGGAGCACTACAGCTCATACCAGGATCAGGATTCCTCTACTTCGAGATATTGCGAATGAGAGGCAGCCAGGAGCGCAGCACCAATGCCAGAACCATCATTTGAGTGGATAATTGAAACATTCTCGTAAGCATCTCCAAGCAATTCCTGAAGAGTGCTGTCCATACAATTTCTGAACTTTGCGTAGTGCTCGAAAAGTCCGCCATCCAAAGCTACAACTGACTTCTGCTTCTCTCCATCCTTTATAATATCTCTACCCAATTTTTTGAGAATTCCCAGGATCCCAGCAGCAGAGAGGCGTGCTCCACGGGAGACAACAATATCGCATATCTCCACCATTACTTTCCGTACTTTAAGCGAAGAATTAGGAATCTACCACCAGGAAAGGAGAACAAGTAAAATAAGAAGTCAGTAGTCATTCTGTCAAGTACCATACCGCCTTTCAAATGTGCATGATAATGCATGCTAACCCAGTAGACTATAGAATTTGAAAAAAAAAAAAAAAAGAAGAGGAATTCACTAGTTGTCAAAGAAATTAAACAAACATTTTAGCAACATAGTGTTTCTTTTCTGTTGCCTGGTGCCATACCTCTAAAATATCTTTTAGCTTTGCACCAACCACTTTGAGATCACAAGATGTGTCGTGATGTATTGCAGACATCTCAGGGGTCCTGGATATAAAGCAGTCAGTAACTGTGTGTTTCAAGTTTAATGCATTAGAATTAGTTGAACAAAATAGTAAAAGCATATGAATGCAGAAAATCTATAGATTATGTCTCACGACTGCAATGTACAATTACATACTACCAAAATTGAAAGTTAACGTTGTACGCTTTTAAAAAAAAAAATGCTTTAAAAAATGTTCACAAACTACCAAAACCTAAGGTTGACATCTTGATCTGATGGCACACCTCAATATGAAAGGAATATTTAGCTTTGGAGGAACAGCATCACCAAACAAGGCAGCTTCTTCAGCCATCCTGCATAGTACTCTACGCACAATTTCCCCTAAATACATCCCAGATATAATCTTCTCAAAAATCTGCACCAGTTAGCTGGTATTAGAAACTTGAAATACACAAAATAATGCATAATAAACTTATTAAAAACAAAGCAGCTGTAAAGTGCTCTGTTGACCTGTTCCCCAGGGTTTAAACTCTCAGCATCAAGCCCTTGATCATACTCAGATAGTGGAAGATGTGATGACCGAAAGTTACCCCATTCCATGTTGATAACCTACACAGTTCAATGCCATAAAGAAATTAATTTGGCAGAGAAAATATGAGAAGACAAAATAAGACTTGATTGTGTATTAAACTGCTTGAGTAATTTGGAGAATGCCAACCATCTCTCCTGATTTAGGCAGCAGGCCATGCCACTTCGGAATTGCATGTGCCCTCTCAACATATGCTGCATTAGTCCCTGTACCCAGGATAACAGCAGCCATTACATCTGGGTTGTTGTATCGACCTCCAGCTAAGGTTCCAACTGCATCGTTGACCTACAGTGGCCAAGCAATGTGAGAAATCTGCATGCTAAAAGAGATTTGACCTTCAAAATTAGGCAGTCACCCCAGAGGGACAGCAGAAAAAGGACTATAATGTACAAAAAAAAAAAGGGACTATATGTAACTCACCAAAGCAGCCACACGCATATCAAGACCAATCCTTTCCATTGCTTTTGATAACTCTCCCACGACGTCTTGTCCAACCTATTTCAATGGGAGTGCAGGAATAGAGAAATGTAGAAACAAATCTTGCATATGCAATATTGTGCAGTTTTAAATCAGAGAATCATATAAATGCATCTAATCATTAACTGACAAAATGCAGATTATTTATGAGACACAAACAGAAACTTCAATTGTTCAATAGCCATTGATGCGTGTCAGAACTAGAGATATATTTTCCACTTGTTGTGAGTCACTTCACATAAGACAGGGTAAATATCTTCTCTTTAATGCAACTGTCAGCTGATATGCATTTAGTCCAATCTACGCTTCATGACACGAATCCACTTTGGAGCCAAAAAACTTAGTCTGACATAAAAAATGTAGCACCAACTAGCCCCACTAAGAAACCTTGGTTGCAAAAGCAAAAAAGTTAAGACATAAGAACCAAGTGAAGAAACTTAATGGGGGGTAAGCTCTAAAATTCTCTTTCTGCACCCTCCACCTGCCCCTCTTCCGACCCTCAGAAATACAGAGACAGCTAGGTATATGTGCCAATATTAAGAAAAGCAAGTATGCAGATGACGTTTTGGATTTGCTGAAATAGAGACTTGATGCTAATATCTAACTGTGATTCATGGAGTCTGTCCAATAGAACTTAATTATGAACAAGTTTGTTAAAAAAAAAAAATTGGACAGGCTTGCACCATGAAAGAAAGAGGAAAAGAGGAGACAAGAGCGAGAAATCAAAATGTTCAAATGTTGAGAGAAGGCAGAGATGCCATTGAAAGAATGAGAGTGGGCGAGTAAGAACAAAGAAGCAACTCTTCCTGTTATGCCCTTTCTCCAACAATTAATAAAGTGCAATGCGTTTAAGCCAAATAGTCTTTTTTGTTGGTCAATTTGGCCACTAAGCCTAACACCAGATCAATTACAAAGAATCTACCTCTCAGCAAATGTAAACTTCTAATATGTATATTTATGTGGTGGCATGGCCCAATTGGTGAGTTGGATCCTTTGTCTTTTTGATCTAAATTAACACATCAATGTCAGACCTTTCTTTCTTCTTCTCCTTCTCTTTTTTTTTTTTTTCCTTTTTGGCAAGCAAACATCAAGGCACATGTGTATACACTCTTGCTTGCTTTTCTAACAACACTGGAATTGATGTCAACAGAAAGCAAAGAGATTGTTTGTTATTTACAAGGTGTAAGACCTGAAAACATTCTCAGAACAATGGTCCTGCCTCCACAATCCTCACACCTTTCATTCAATTAAACAACAAATAAAAGCAGATACTGCAAGTAATGATTGATCAAGTTTTCAATGCTACCAAGAAATAAATAAATGCCAGGTACTAACTGTATCTTCTATTGAGAAGCCCTTTGTCCATTTGATAAGAGTCCCAGATGCTATAGATAATTGCCTAACTGGGAATGAAAAGGTGAAACCCAGCTCCCTTTGCCTACCAGGCGGAAGACAAAGATCTTCACCCTCTGTAGCCACAAATCTTGCCAGTGCACCAGCAATATAATCAAACAATGCCTGAAAGCAGCAGAAGTTAGAGGTTTGAACTTCAGTAAGCAAGCACCTAATCAGCATCTCTTGTTATTGCTTTTATGTTGACACTTACTTCTGTTGAGCCGACCATCAAGTGTGGAGGAATTGAAACCTCTTGAAATTCTCTTTTGACCACACGCTTTTCATGTCCACCTAATTGCACACGTAGTACCCGGAAGTTTGTACCACCAAGGTCCAATGCATAAAATAACCCTTCCTCATCCCTTCACAAGGAAAAAAAGGGAAGTCATTAGAACATTTAATCCCAAGTATATGTATCTCATTAATGAATATGTGTATATACTTTTTTCTTGAAACAAAACAATAGGTCCACAGAAGAAAGGTTATGCACAAGTTTGCAGGAAATAATTTGTATTAGGGAACATATTGCATACTTTGCAACTTGGTTAAAGCATCCAAGAATACTTAAGATGAATGCCACTATATATCTTCATGCTTCTAGGAAAACCAACAAAAGACTAAAATGCTACGCTACATATGTGCTCTAAAAGGAATTACCAGAGGAATTTTAGGAACAATTCCTAAACTACGGTCCTGTCACAACTACAAGAGAAAAAGCATGACTATCCACATTCATTGGTTTTGAACTTATACTTAGTTCCCAGAATATAACCTCAAAAGTAGACATATTCTTGCCTGGCAATACCTTTGATGATTTTCAATAGCTACAATCCATCTCTGATACTAATACCTTCTGATTATGTTCAACATTTTTAATTCCTTATGTGCAGTTCAAAACAAGAGACGAATCTTGAAACAATTAGAAGAGAACCCTAAGAATCCTGTCTCCATAGGTAAAATATCATGTCAATGTCAGTTTATAATCAAAATTTAGAAGTTATGCTTCACGAGCCTCAACTATTTTAGAATAATCATAACTCGACGGTTAAAAGTTGTTTATATTTTCATCAGAGGAAGTGTTTGTCTTATAGATACTACTTCGACTTCGCAGATTAGCTAGCATCAAGATTCATGATTTATCACTAAAAAACCAATAAATTGCAAGAATTTTTCTCCCCTGAGAAATTGACATCTATAATTTCACACCTTACAGATGCAAATCACCAAACGCTACAAATACAATCCAAAAAAGAAAACAAAAGAAAAACAGTTACACCCAGGAAAAAAGAAAAATTGCATTTTGATTTCAGCAGGAAGACTTGTCACCTCATTCACCTATATTATACGCTATCTGATAAATTAACCCATAAACAACTTATAAAGCTAAAAGTGGCCTAACTACCATAATCAAACAGTTGAAAATTTTACTTCCAAACGCTGCCAAGTTCACAACTTTAACTTACAAAGTTCTTTTTTTTTTCGACAGCAATAGAAAATATGAACTCCGAAAAACCGCAAAAATAAGTCAGAGATCATCATACCCGGTGGGGAGGTTGTCAACGTAGCTGATAAGCATCTTAAGTTTACTGCCACCTTCAGAAGCAAGTCCGGCGTGCATCTCTACTGTCATGGCGTCGGCGACCTGCCGGAGCTTGGCAGTGGGTGTCCCACACTGTTCCTCGAACTCCTTAAGTATGGCCATAACCTTAGCCCACTTCCCCAAACTCTTCATGCGATTCCTAACTACCAGCGCTGCCACCGCGCAAGCGGCTGCCGCACATACCACTGCCGCCGTCACCGCCACCTTCCCCATCTCCCAATATCCTATGCAACCAAAAGTTTTACTACCAAAAGAAAGAAAGAAATAAAGAAACCAAATCCTCCACAAATTACTCTTAACAAAGTTGGTAGCTTTAATGAGAGCTGAATATATGGTCTTGTGCCCGTGACGAATGAAGGGAACTCGTGGAAGAAACCTTGAGGAATTTTTTTTTTTTTCTCCTCTTTTTGGGGACGAAGATTTTATCAAGGTACTGTATACATATATATAATTCTAATGAGGTTAAAAAAATGCTAATGTAATTCTAAGGAAAGAAAACAACAAAATGTTGCAGTGAAGTGGAATAAGATTATAGGACAGACGATCAGAGAACTTTGTTACTGTCATTCCTACTGTTAATGCTTATATGATTCTTGATTTCTTTTATTCTTTTGGTGTATCCCAATTTTGTCGTCGTGGATTGGCTGAGGAAAAAGGCTTGGAAAGCTACTTTTTTGATAGATGAGTTTTTCTCCCCCCGTTTTCACTTTAAAAATCCCAGATGGGCAGGAATTTTGCTTTCCGCATGTTTCTGTTATTTGTGTGCGTGCTTTCGAAATTGTTGAGGTTTCGGACGTTGGAGGATAGGATATGGAATGGATGGAATAATCGTATGTGGATGTTGAATCTATTGCAACAACATCGTAAATGGTATCCAAAAAGTGGGTTAATAGATTAAGATCCACTGCTAATTACCAACTCCAATTGGAAGCCGTGGCATTAATTATCCTTATCCAACTCAAGATCCAAAAATTAAATGATGTAGGAGCCAAAGTTTAAGCCGCTGGTTTTGAAAGTCCAGTAATTTGAAAAAGTGTCGAGGCATTAATTGCACATGGCAATGCTTAATTCTGCACGTAAACATGTGGAAATTTTCCTTTTTTTTTTTGTGGAAACATAAACAGTTGGAAAACTTGAGGAGTCAACGGACATCTTTTTTAAGTTTGATATCAAAGACCAATTAAGGTCGTATAAAAGGAAAAAAAAAAATTTGGTCAAAAGACAAAAAGAGCAAACTGAATAGGAAGACAGGATGATGATTCGGATGATGTGAAATTCTAAGGGTGTTAGCCCGTTCGGGAACAATTTAATTTTACTACATGCCTAAACTCTTCATTCCCAGCCATCAGAGTCAAAAGCTGTGTACAATACCGCAATGGATCTTCTGTCCCACACGCTGTGACACTCTCTGTCTCACTTTTTATTATATTACTATTTCTCCTTCATAAATATCATATTTTAATTCTTTTTTATTTTTTTAAGATCCAATAACTATTAATTGAGTAATACACAAAATTTAGCAAACTCAAAAAATCAAAATGCATAAAAAATGAGATTTTTTATGAATTTTCTGCTGTATTTTTTAATTTTCTATTATATATTGCTTTTTTGCAGCTGTTGTATTTATTTTTTAGTTAATTAATAGTTATTGAATCTTAAGGAAACAAAAAAGAATTAAAACATGATGTTTATGTAGGAGAAATAGCAATATAATAAAAAGTGAGACAGAGAGTGGCACAGGATATGGGACAGAAGATCCGTTGCGAATACACATCCGTGGATTTCGTGTTAGTTTGATGCACATTATATGTCAGTATCCAAGGATCAAGAAAAGCACGGGGAGTAAATTACTAATTTGCTCATTGCCGGTTTATTTGCCAACAAAGTAAATAAAATTTGTTCTCAAAATTTAATTTAACTAGTGATAACATATTAACTAAGTGATCTTCAATTCTCTAGTTTAACTTTCAGAGCCCCCCATTCTTTCTTCTTTCCCTTTTTATAAGGCTTGGAATCTTCCATAAAATTAAAAATTTTAAAAAATTGCATGAGATTGGGACGACAAATTGTTGTGCAACAAGTGATTATTCACAAAATATTTAATTATTTGATAGATTATAGATAATAAATGAAGGTGCATAGAAAATATAAGAGGTTTACTTATAGATAATTTATATTGGGCTTCTTGTACAAAATTAGACGCAACATTAATTGCACCAAGTAATTTTTCCATTTTCAAATGCAGTTATGTTTACTAGCACAACATTCTCGCTATTAATCGATTCAACTTAATTGTCAACGAAGGCATGTTAAAATTCATTTCAATATTCCATTATCGAGTTGGAGTATACATAGATTATTGAATTAAACAACCTAATTGTAAAATCCCTCCATCCCCCAATGCCACGCCCAACACGAGCATATGTTTAAGCATCAGTTTTAAACTTAAATTAGTTGGATAGTGGATTTGAGGAAATAGTCATGCACGGATATTTATAGAGTAGCTCGTGGAATTGGTTAGATTTGATGATTAGTGATTCACAGTGTAATCTTTTTATTTTATAACTCTATTAAATTTAATAATTTTTTAGATTACATATTATTGTATCATGCTCTTTGTATTTTCCTACCATTAATATAGCTTTTTTCATAGTTTTTAAACTCACTCCAGTCCGACTGTTGAATCGGTCAAACCACTAATACCCGTCATGGAATTGGGCCAATTCAGCAATTGGATTAGAGTTGCAGATGATTCGTTTTGAATCGTTTAAGTTAAACGGTTGAACCGGTGACCCGGTAAACTTAGTGGGTTTTGAAATTTTTTTAAAATTACCTTTTTACCCAATTTTTTAATTTGACCAGTCACACCAACATGGGCATTGTCGTCTTTTTGAAGAATATATGAGAAAATTTGAAAAGAAATTTGGAAATTAGGGTTTATTTCTCTTTTGGACACTTAGATTTATTATTTATGTTTATATATAATATCAATATGAATTCATGAAATAAGGAACACGTATGGATATGGCTTGTGTGTATAAACTATGAAACATGAATAGGTTATAACTTGTTAATATTTAAGAATTTCTGTACTTATATTATAATTTATATGTTTATTTAATTATATTATATATATTTTTTATTATGTAGTGTGATCCAACGGATCAACCTGTGATCCATCAATTCGGTCCTCCTGCTGGGTTGATACCGGAGTTGATTTTAATAACTATATGATTTTCTTTATCAAGCAAATCGTGTAGCATGATTTCCATCCAGTTTATTAATACTGTTGGCTTTTGTTTTATAAAATAAAATAAAAACTATTTGGAGCAAATGTATGCAGGCCGCCAATGACGTGACCTGCGAATCGGCTGAAAGCCTGAAACGGTCCTGGGGGCCGAATTTGCTGAATGGGAAATACGGGAATTACGACCAAAGCAACAACTTTTTTTTTTTTTTTTTTTTCGACCAAAGCAACAACTTGCATCCAGCAAAAGCTGACCATATTCGGGAGAAAAGAAAACAGCAGGGTGGGGAGGGAATGGCGTACAACCTTGAAAGCTTGCATGCGAATTTTGACTTTCAAATGATAAATGAAAGTAATACCTGACAGCCATGACGAATTCTACACGTAAGATATGTGCTACTGCTAGTCTACTACTTCATATATAGTGCGGTGGCGTCAATGGTACCCCAACCAGTTATGAATGTCCATTTTATGACAAGTCATATATCGCATTCTTGTTCTTTTTTTTTTTTTAAATAAAAACACCGGAAGCGTAAAAAGGTCTTGGTATTTAACAAAGTCGGTATAAACTATGAAGTGGTAAGCTTTAAGCATACCGTTAAGACTTGGCGGCTACTTAGCCAGTAGCCATACCGTCAGCCTTGCCTTAAAAAAAACGTTTGTTTTTCCTAAAATATGTAAAGCCCTAATCGTCAGAAGATAAATTTGCAAACACTGCATTTAACCCTTGGCTAAAAATTATAACCGAAGCAGGAAATTTTAAAGAAATAATTTGGAAGAGGAGGCCTCAACTATTACAACTATGATCGCGGTGGACAATTTTATTGAATGAATTATACTAATAATTTTGCTTTGGATGGTTCTACCGATTTTCAAAGCATTGTAGAAATTTAACAAAAAAAAGAGATATAAATACTAATTGTAATGAGGCTTGCAAAAAGAAGAAAAAATTGTATTGAGATTAAGGTCCATACAATGGTGAGTTTTTTTTGGATATTTATAAGGGAAAATAACATGTTTCATCTTTCACATTTCGTAAAAAAATTCTTTTCGTCCCTTACATTTAAAATGAAACAAATTGGTCCTTCACTTTTAAAAATCCAAGCTTTTACATCCTAAAAATCAACTCTCTGTTGTGAATCAAACCATCTAATAACCCCGTTACAAATTTTAGGGATAAAATTAGTAGATCACTCGTAAAAATATATTTCTAACAAATAAATTAAACAATTAAAAAATCTTAATTATAACCCATTTGCTTCTTCAAAAGAGAATAGAAGAAGACAAACCCAAATCAATTTGCCTAATTCAAAACTATATATGCAGAAATAATCCGAACAAATAAACTTTTGGAGATTTGGAAGATTGTATCCTCTTTCAAACCATTAAAAATGTCTCTTGCTCAGATTCAGATCATTCAAACGCTACCGATGGCAATCACACTCACACACAGGACGAGTAGAGTGGCAGTCGACGTTGAGATGGGATGAACTCTGGTCAATGGCGCTGAAGAAGGAGCTGTTTCCTGCATTGGCATGGGACCGAAAACAGTAGGATAAGAAAGAGAAGGTGCAGTTGAAGCATCATCTAGTGGAAATACATAAGATCCATTTCAAGAAATACATGAGCTACTGCCTGGTGTGGAACACCGCATGTGTGTGAAACACATGTATAATAACTTCAAGAAAGAGCATCCTGGACTTGCATTAAAAGATAGAATATGGTCTGCTGCAAGAGCTTGCTATGAAAGCAGATTTGCTAGTGGAATGGAATCACTGAAGGTGTTCGATGTAAAAGCAAATGGGTTTTAATTAAGATTTTTTAATTGTTTAATTTAGTTGTTAGAAATATATTTTTGCCAGTGATCTACCAATTTTACCCCAAAAATTTGTAATCGGGTTGTTAGATGGTTTGATTCACAACTGAGAGTTGATTTCTAGGATGTAAAAGATTGGGTTTTTAAATATGAAGGACCAATTTGTTTCATTTTAAATGTGAGGGATGAAAAGATTTTTTTTACGAAATGTGAGAGATGAAACATGTCATTTTCCTTATTTCTAATATATTTTACTATAACTTTTTTTAGAAGTTATAAAAAAAACTTTTGTATGATTTAAGTGTTTAAATGGTGTGTAAAAAATTTTCTCCTTTTTTTTTTCTCTCTCCTTCTTCCTCCTTACTGACTATCGTCACCACATTATCCCTATAGCGGGCACTATTGCCGCTGCCACCTCCCTTCCTATCGTATTTTTTTTTCCTTCCTCTTGAGGATCCCTTCTTCTTCATCTTCCTCCTCTCCTTTCCCCCTTTCCCCAGCCACCCTATTTCCTCCTTCCCCTTTCGCTCCCCTCCCCTATTGGTTGTGCGACTAGAGCCACAACCAAAGAGGGAGGAGAAGGGAAAATCGGAAAAGAGGGAGGGAGAGATGAAAAGAAAAAAAATAAAAAAAGAGGAGGGTACTTCGACACCGGTGGAGAAAGAAGGGGCAACAGTGGGGAAGGGAGTGAAAATGGTTGAAGGAGAGAGAAATGAACGTGTATGTTTTGATATTTTGGGTGTACATATTGAAAATTTCAAGAAATGTTTTCAAAGAGTTACTGTAAACAAAGTTATAAAATATACTTCTCTATTAAAAACGCGAACAAAATAGAACAATAAACAAGACATCCAAACAGTCCCTGTGTCAGTTGATGGTTTATTAACTTTGGAAGTATTGTATACTAAAGAACTTTATATATAAAGTGGGAATAGTACTTCAATTGTTCGCTGGTCTTTCGTCCTTCTCATGCGGAACTCACGTGGCCCGTGTGTTGGAAATGACATTCTTTTGCTCCTTCGTCATCATCATGCCCCTGCACTGCCCATCTTCTAATCCCCCTGCTATACAAATTAAACAGCCGCCTTGCCCATTCTTTCTATTGGTCGGTGGATTCACCTCTCACCCTACACAATCTGCAATTCTTTAAATGTTGGCGTCTCCATGCAAGATTTGCACATCTTTAAACATGCTTTCCCGGGTTTTCATGCACCGAATAGAAGACAGGTAATCATGTAAATTTCTTTCCCTTGCATTTCAACTTGCTTTTCTTGTTTTGCTTCATTTTATGTATTGCTTCCGCTTCTTCTTCCTCGAGCTTTTCTTTCCCTCTATTTCGTTGTGCATCTTTTTTCATTCACTATTATTGGTGTTTTCTACTGTCTGCTATTACATCTATTGTAAGTGATGCTCTATTTTCCCTCCCCCTGTTCTTGTAATAGTCTTTATATTTTTTCCCCTTCCATTATTTTGTTTTTGATATTCTTCTACTTCCCATGCTTACTGTTTTTTTTTACCTGTCACTATTATTAATATTCCTTTTGCATTTTTTTTGTTTTATGATTCTCTTTGTTCTATCATTTTTCATTCTCATTGCATTGTTGTCTCTTATTGTTTGAAGTTCGATTTTTCACTTTCCTTTTGCCCAATTTTTTTGTTGCCTCTGTTTTTTTTTTTTTCAGCTTTCCTGCTGAAACATTGCTTTTGCTTTTGTTATAGACTCTTTTCTCCTGTTTTTTCTCCCGCGCTTGTATGCTTCGTATGCTTTCTTGGTCATATTCATTTATTTACTGCTATTGTTTCTACGCTTTGCAGTTTAGTGGCATTTATTGCTATTCTTTATTTTTTTGTATTTATTCCCATCTGACAATGACATTTCCCTATTATCCATTTTTGCATGGCCCTCTTAATTTCCTCCAAGTTTTGCTGACTACGAGCTGCTGCTTATTTTTCTTGCTGCGGCAAAAGGTACTTGCTTTTTTTTATTGGAATTGAAGCATTATCTTTAATAGTTCATTCATCTTTGTTCTTCTTCTTTGATCAAACGCTTATTAGCTACTTTTTTTCTCCATTTTTCGTATATTATTCTAAAAAGTTTGTTTTCTCATGCTTAAACACTTAAAAAAATTACCATATTTCTTGTTTTATTTTTCACCTTCGTACACTTAACTTTTTTGTGTATGAAATACAAAACAAAGAATGCTGTGCCAGAAAGTAGCATCAGCAATGAAACCGAATTTCATTCAAGACATCTCTGATGGGCTATCATTCTATGACATCTTCACTCAGCAAAACCAGCATAATTTTGTGAGCTCTGGCTATATCCTGTTTTATTTTATCATTCATTATTTTCTTTCCCACTAATAATTTTTTTTTTTGTCGATGAACAACAGAAAGTGCCCAAGTTTGTATCCTTCTTCATGCATGGTGACAAAACTCCTCTGATCACCCTGAGAACTAGAAACAAGACAGTCACTCTTGGAATGCGTCAGAGATAGTTCACAAATAATTGGAACACATTTAAGTTTGAGCATCAACTACAATTTGACGACGCTTTAGTATTTATCCCTAAATCAAAGTCCTGCTATACTGTCCTAATCTTCAACAAACATGGAGTCGAAAAACTATTCCCTTGGTACAATAAGTTCTACATCTTCTCTGATGCACCAACCGGTAGAACTTAGACCTTTCTTTTAAATTTATTCTGCAAGAAACGTTGTTCTTCTTATATGTTCAATAAACATATGAATGCCAGCTTTTATTGTCCATTCTTTTTCCATATCAATTTAACTTAGCAATTTATCGACAACATGCTGCAGAATTATTTTCAACCATTCAGGACCGTGCTTGATTTTTTGTAAAAAGCTTTGAATAAATCTACAACTTCAACTTTCAACGCTTCATTATTCTCATATAATATGCAATTTTACGAGGCTTCTTGAAAAAACCAAAATAACATCTTATCTTTAAACTTATGCCTTTTATTAAGAACGGTATACTTAATATGACTGTGATACAATTCAAATATATTGTAGCATAAACCAAGAAAGCTATCAAACAGAAAAATGCATTAATAAAAAAATTAAGTTAAGCTGTTCCAATAGATGCTCATAATTACATGACACACACCAAAACATGAAATACATTAAAATCAACAAGTGTGTGTATAAAAAGTCCTTCCATACATGTTGACCAAATTGGTAACTAATAGAGCGATTATTCGGCACATTTTGCACTGTTATTTTGTCATAATTTTGGCTATTCACGGTACTAAGAATTGGAATTTCACTCATATTCGATATTTGTGTGAATTGTAGGTGGTAGGCATGAAAAATGATCTCGCGGGGTAAATTTCCAGAAGATTTTTCGTCTCAGGGCGTGGCCACGTCTTAGAAGGTGGACGAAACCGAAAGCCGGACTGCGGTCCACGTGAACCGCGAGAAACATGGGATAAAAACTCCAAAAGGCCAGACGTCTGGAGAGCTCCTGCGGCGGCTATAAAGAAAGGAAAAAGCAAGATTCAAAGCATCACTACTTTTAGCCTTAGTTTTACCTTTTTGCAAGATTGGTCAGACGCTTTTGTTTTTCTTTTGTTTTCTTCTGCGGCTTTGGGTCAGACATTGGAGACTTTCTCCTTTTCTGTAGCTTTTGCTTTTATGCGACTCTGACTCCCGAATTCGCTCTTTTCGCCTTTGACAATTCTCCGTTGGCTTTTGCTTTGTAATTGTGGCTCCAATACAAGACAGAGCCAGGTTTTTCATTGATTGTTTCTTCGATTAATTCATCCTCCCCAATTTCTGGGCAATTGATTCTTGGGAAATTAATTGAATGAATTCAATTAAATCACGCGGGATTGACACGATGAGGAGCGGCTAATTTTCTCCTCTACCCAAAGGTCGACGCGAGGGCGCGGTCCATAATATCTGTGAGATCTAACCGAATCTTCATTATTTCCTCCAATTAATTGCTATTCGTGCGTTTCCTGAATTAATTGTTCATGGGTATTTTATTAATTGAATATCAACGGCCGGGTATTTGATTTAATTTAATAGCCTACTCCACGTTAATTAAATAGAATCCGTAATTGTTCATTTAGTTAACACCCCGTGGCAACCACCATAATTGGCTTTATGATAGGGAAACGCAAGATGTAGCTTAAATAAACCATCTTAGCGTGTTTATTGGTTAGGGTTGGGTTCTTCTAGCTCTAATGCAATTGGATAATTAAATTCCTACGGTCGTACCTAGGGTTGTTATCTGGTTAGGGGAGCAGTTAATGGTCGTACCTTGACTGTCGAAAAGGTAAGGAAGAATTGGTTATCAGAGCTTGTTGATAATTATAACCAACCTAGTGACAAATGGATGAAATATCTTTGCATCGATGATCAGTTGAATGGACCGTATCTGAAAAGTTGTACCTTTGGTTAGAGTCGTATTGGTTATTGATTATTTTCTATTTATTTCTATTAGTTGCTTTATTAGTTAGTTAATTAGTTATTTCATATTCTCCAGAAACCCCCCATACTTCGGACTCTAAAAGAAATAAGTTATCCCCAGTCCCTGTGGATTCGACCCTACTCACCGCTATATACAAAATCTGTATTTTTCTCGAGTAGGTATTTATTATTGCACAGGTTCGGCTCCTGTCAGTAACTGATAGTGTGAGGAGTTGAACCTATGTAACTTCGTGACTTTGAAACGTGACCTTTATTACTGTGACATCATATCCAAATTCAAAAAAGTTTTCACCTGAGAAAGCCAAATAATATGTAGATATATGAATTGTAATAAATGTTCTTTAATTCTATTAATTACACCAAATTATTTTGCCTACAAATGTTCTCCATATCGTTAGTTTATAATTGCAATCCGCTGGTTACCAAATCTCATTGTGGGCATTACATAAATTCTTCACCGTGCGCAAGCACGGTATATTTCTGCTAGTAATGCTTAATGGTTGAAATAGTTATCGCCAGCGAGTGTGAGGTTCATGGTCCTCTGTCCTCTGACTTCAGCATGGACGCGAGATTCGGCTGCAGTTGCAGCGGGGGAACTTCAACATTTAGGTTTGCGATGAGAGAAGAACGAAGGGAAAATACCGGTTTTCATCCCCAAACTTTGGGCACAAGACACATTTCGTCCCTCATCTTTTGGGCATGACACATTTGGTGTCTGAATTAACAATTTTTGACCAAATGTCATCCTCAGACGGCAATTTAACCAACCTTTAACGGACCGTTAAGTAAATGTGGCTAACCGAAGCAAAATCAGGTGGAAAATGACGTTGTCTTCACTTCCTCTGCAAATTTCCAAGACTAAGCTCCTACTGCAAATTTCTCCAGAGTAAACCCCTTCTTCCAATTATAAATATATAATTATAATTATATAATACATATAAATATTACTTAAACTAATATTTTATATAATTATAATGTATATTAGATATTAAATTTAATCATTATATAACCTTATATTCATAATAATAAATATAAATATAATTATATAATTTATTGATATTATATACACATATATATTATAAGGGATAATTTCATAAACCTCCCCTAAATTAGCTTATGGAAAAATGGGAAAATGGATAATTTATGGAGAAAAGCCATAAAGTGCTGGTGTTTTATTGGCGAACTGGTTTATTTTTATTTTATCCGATAAATAAATTTGTTTATGAAAAAATGGGTACTCTGTTCTTATAATAGAGGAAAGCCATAAAGAGTTGAAGTTTTATTGGAAAACGAGTTTATTTTTATTTTATTCGATAAATAAATTTATTTATGAAAAAATGGGTACTCTGTTCTTATAATGGAGAAAAGCCCTAAAGAGCTAGTTTTTTATGGGAAAGCGATACTTTACAAAAAGTGACCGCGATTTGGTTTATGAAATTATCCAAAAAAATAATTTAGAATGAATTTGTTTATTTAATTAAATAATTATTATATATATTTATATAATGTATTATATAATTATACTAATATATTTTATGAGTATAAAGTATATTATACATTAATTATAATTTTTAGTATATATTAGTATATTTATCACAATAAATATAAATATAATTATATAATATATTATTACTATATACACATATATATTAAAATATATGCACATATAATATATATTTATAAATATATATAAATATATTATTAGGGTATATACCCTAATAACTATAATATATTTAGGGTAATAACTATAATAACTATACCCTAATAACTCTAATATATTTAGGGTAATAACTATAATATATTTATATATATATATATTTATAAATGTATATTATATGTGCATATATTTATAATATATATGTGCATATATTTATAATATATATGTGTATATAGTAATAATATATTATATAATTATAATTATATTTATTATTATAAATATACTAATATATACTAAAAATTATAATTAATATATAATATACTTTATAATCATATAATATATTAGTATAATTAATATTTATATATATAATATAGTTATAATTATATATTTTATAATAATATTAGTATAATTATATTATGCATTATATAAATATATATATAATAATTATTTAATTAAATAAACAAATTCATTCTAATTTTTTTTTTTGGATAATTTCATAAACCAAATCGCGGTCACTTTCTATAAAGTATCACTTTTCTATAAAAGACTAGCTCTTTAGGATTTTCCTCCATTATAAGAACAGAGTACCCATTTTTCCATAAATATATTTATTTTCGAATAAAATAAAAATAAACTCGTTTTCCAATAAAACTTCAGCTCTTTATGGTTTTCCTCTATTATAAGAACAGAGTATCTATTTTTTCATAAACAAATTTATTTATCGGATAAAATAAAAATAAACCAGTTCTCCAATAAAACACCAGCTCTTTATGGCTTTTCTCCATAAATTATCCATTTTCCCATTTTTCCATAAGCTAATTTAGGGGAGGTTTCTGAAATTATCCCTTATAATATATATGTGTATATAATATTAATAAATTAGATAATTATAATTATATTTATTATTATGAATATAAGTTTATATAATGATTAGATTTAATATCTAATATACATTATAATTATATAAAATATTAGTATAAGTAATATTTATATGTATTATATATTTATAATTGGAAGAGGGGGTTTACTCTCAGAGAAATTTGCAGTAGGAGCTTAGTCTTGGAAATTTGCAGAGGAAGTTGTTGAAGTGAAAGAAAAAGGGAAAGTGAAGATAACGTCATTTTTCACCTGATTTTGCTTCAGATAGCCACATTTACTTAAAGGTTGGCTAAATTGCCGTCTGAGGATGACATTTGGTAAAAAATTGTTAATTCAGACACCAAATGTGTCATGCCCGAAAGATGAGGGACGAAATGTGTCTTGTGCCCAAAATTTGGGGATGAAAACCGGTATTTTTCCGAAGAAGGAAGGTCCCGACAAAAATGATTACCGAATGCCGCAGATGATCTCTCATCTGACGTATTTTTCCCTCCCGACCGGTTAACGGACCCGCCTTCGTCCTTTATTCTACAGTAAGCATTGCGATTGTACCATTTATGCCTTAAAAGTTGAATCCTTACCATTTCCACACACCAAAAAAAAAAAAAAAAAAGAAGTTGAATCCTTACATCTCCTCAATATTCCTAAATTTTGCACGTGGTATACGGGTGTGCTACAAGATTTTCAAGTGCGTGCAACGATTAGGCTAAGAAAAGCCTAATCTTGCATTATATGCAGAAAGATTCGTGATTAAAGAACTTACACACAAAAGAAAAAAGGAATGTATCGCTTCGATATTCAGTTCCATGGTTCGTAGAATTAAGGATAATTATTGCCAAGTGTAGCTCGCTAATGTGTTATTAGTATGATTCCGAACACTCAAATCTAAATTCCACCAACAGTTCTGTATATCAGGAACGGAATAGAGTACATTCCATCAACAGCTTGTGAACTAGCAAGTACCCAGAGATATTTTAACGACAAATTAGCCCATGAGATTTATCAGGTAAGGGATGCAGAAAAGAAAACACTCCTATAAGAGAATAAAGATGGACACCTCATTGACAAAAAGACAACCCTCATCTCATCCTTTTTACCCTACTATGTAAGAACATTGCGTGGTGGTGTCCCTCATTTCATATGTAAGAGCATTGCGTGGTGGTGTCCCTTATTTCAACCTCCAATTATACGTTACCATGATGACATTCTTACATCGCATTTGTCAAACATCACATATGTATTGGGCAGAAGTCACAACCTATACACATTTTCACACTGGCGACAAACTTCAATAGGCAACTCCAATGGGGTCAATTTAGATGGCTTTGCTAATTTCTGTTTTCTTTGTTGATCATGAATAGATCGTTTTGCTGATTAATACATAATGTTCGACCTAATATCGGAAGTTTTGTTCCATCGAATCAACGTACTCGCCATCCATCTCTTTGATGCTACCTGTCCAAGCATTTCCGGTAAGGGTTTTTCCGAAAAAGTGGGAGGCAACTCTTTAGCACACGATTTTTTTGGTTCCGAGTAAAGCTACATCATGGTCGGGTTGAGAGAGAAAGCACTTGAGAGGGACTGATCAGTGCAATATATTCCTGCAGATGTATGGTGATTGACTCGTGAAACTTGACGGTCCAAGCTGCAGCCAAAGCCAATGCTCCCATCGGCTGCTTAGACAATACATCGACTTTACGCATGGAAGGACGGATAAGCACCAAGCAAAAAGAGGTCATTGAAAAGCTCAGGACATTGGAACAAACATGACCTAGCCAAACTTATCAGTGGCCTTTACGCATGGTTATGTAGATGATATGGGTCCGGTCATGGATAGGTGCCTAAAAAGCAATACCAAATTTCTGCAGGCAGTGATATCAAGCACGGAAATAGCTTTTACTGAGAACGGCATCAGTTGGCAAAACACTCCCACTCTAGATGAGGGTACCGCAGTTCCTTCACTTCGAATAAATTTACTGACATCCCCGACATTAGAGTTTCCGCCCAAACAATCAAGTGTCTGCAAATTTGCTTCACAAATTTAGGGAGCTTATAACAATAGTTAAAGAAAGACGAACAACAAAGCGTCTGCTATCCACTCAGTTCTGCACGAGTTGGGATTACAGGAACCAGGAAATTGCCAAATGGGGAATCAAAAATCCTGTAGTTGCCTGTGCAATGCTCTTGTTGTGCTTGGGCTACTGCAAAATTCTTAGCCTGTTGAATCTTCAGATTGTTTTTGCTAGTTTGAGCTATAGGGCCCTGCACATTAAGTGGAAATAACTGAATCTGGCTTAACACCCATAAAATAAGCATCAATGTGGATTTTATACAAAGTCCATACTGTCAATTTATCTATTAATGTCTTGGCAGAGTCATTGTCATCTTTTTGTGCAGAAGAAGTCCTGCAAGGGGAGAGCAAAGTTTTTGAATTTCCAAAACATGTTATACAAGAGTACAAGTTAGACAAGTCAGAGTAGCCATATCAAGCATGATCTACAAATAATACATCTAATCCAATCTTGCAGCGATTTAAACACGCTAGATTGTCATAAAAACTATACGAGTGCTTCTGCTTCAGTAAAATAATCAAATCAACATACACTGGGGCCATTGATCGTTTCAGATATAGCTTTGTTTGAATTCAGCTCCCAAAATCAGATGACCCTATTGAGACACCGTCATTACCCACTAGAGACCATTTCATGATTCTATCATACTTTGCTTCCTAGACCCTTTCTACGTCCTCTAAAATGTTGGAAGATTTCAATGCCAACGAGTAGCATAGCACTCCTCGCCCTGATCATTAGCGTACATATGGATCCCGAAAGCAAAACCTGCAACAAGTCACTAATTTCTCGTCCTCCCAAAATTTTGAAATTATGAAGTTTAGAATTACTTTCTGTCCTGATTATAGACCATTTGTTGATCCTGAAAGTTACCCCAAAACCATCACCACCTCCCCGGCCTACATTGAACTGTTAAAATGATCAACTTTTAGGGAAGCAAGTTCAATCTCAGTAATAACTTTTCACAGAGCAGTTAGCATAAGCAGTCAAATTACTAGCTTAAAATCTGCAACAGCACTAATCAGATTCACGAATAACGAATTACATAAACCAGTCTAAGCAATTAAAAAAAAAAACAAACAAATGATTGAATCACACAAAACCCACCAACTTATGCCTACACCAAATTTTCAAACCCTCAACTACCTCTAAAACTATTTTAGTTTAGTTTACTACAGCAAGTTACAATCTCAACACGTTTATATAAGTACTGATTTTATCGTGCTCAGCTAGGCTTATTCCACCAAATTGAACGATTAATGGAGACTAAATTACCGGGGAGAAGGTGCAGCGTCGACTTTCCTCTTCTTCAATTCAGGCTGAGGTTTCATTTTTTGCAATGTTAACTTCTTCGTTTCTGAGAAAAGTACAATAGAATCACTTTCACCCTTTGTGCACCGCTTGTGCGGGAGAGGTCGATATTCCGAATTGAGGGCCCATAATAAATATACGCAGTTGGGTTATATCCAAATGGATTAGGCCCAACTACTTCTTTTGTAATTGGGTTCTTGGTTTTCCAAAGGTCTCATCAGCCCATTCTTTTTGGATACATTGCTCGACCCCAAAAAAAATTGGATTGTACATTACATTATGGATCAAACATTTGTCCTGCAGCCGAAGCACACATTTACGCAAGCCTCATGAGATTCACGAGCACGAGTTCCACGTACTCAAATCCACACACATTTTATATTCTTGGTCTGAATGCCTCGTCCGAGAGAGATGGTAATAACATAGAATTAATCTTTTATACATTAACAGTGTATACATTTTTCATTATTGAGTGCATGATACATAATTCGAATTTGAATTTAAAATCCAAATTTTGCACATGTGTCGTGCATTCAACTGTAATAATGTATACACTGTTAGTGTGTATAAGATTTACTCAATAAAATAAGTCATCTTAAGATTTCAGAATTCCTTCCAAAAAAAAAAAAAAAGGTTTGAGAATAGCAGCAGCAACTAGTAGTGATATTCCCCACATCTTCATTTCCACATCTAGTACTAGACCCAACAACACTAAGGGAAAAATTGAAAAAGGTTTATTCCAAACAAGTGTGAAAAGAAAGGATAATTTATATTGACTACTTACACAAAGCAGGCCATTACGAATTCGATCGCACTGAGATTTGCATTTTATTTAGGTTGGAAAAAAAGGTAACATTGAAGATCAAAAGATGAACCACAAACTTAAGTTGGAAAAGTCCAAACAAAAATGGCATATCGTTGTATAAAGCATTGCTTCTAAAAACATTTTAACTCGAGCATAATGGATTTTTAAAATGTTATCCATAAAGAAGTTAGCACAACTTTCACTAACTCAAGGTTAAAAAAAGATGGGAAAAAACTAAAACAAAAATAAAAAGAAGCCACTTTGTTTGACAACTAACCAGTACATGTTCGAAATTTTCTTCTTTTGCTTTTGGCCAAGCAAACTTTTGTTTTATAAAATTCTTTGGTCTCACCTAGTGAAACCCGTGCTGAAGATATGAAATAGTAGTAGTCACTAGTATGTGATTGGGGATGTTATGTCCTTCCACGTTTCGTCTTTAGAAACGGTAACGAAATTATCAAGTCCTACAAAATCAATCACTACTTGTAGTTACTATTAAACTGATTGTGTAGATATAGAATAAGACCCCAAAATCTTATCCATCTTCTCAATCTTGATCCAGCATCTAGTTCGACCGGTCAATTCTTCTAGAGAGATCGATTTTGCAATCATTGAATACAACCCAAGATCAACGTTTTAATTGTGTTCTTTACGGTCATGTTTCTTTGTGGGAAACGGGCTATGGGGAGAAATTTTAATCACAACCTGCAATCAATCACGGAGGTGATTAAACTCGTTACTATTAGTAAGAGACTTTGACCTGGGGGGCAATGCAACACGACGATAATTGTAGCTTGACAAGGCGGACGTAGTGGGGACTTTTTCTTTTTTTTCGGTGGGATCTAATGTGTTCGATCGAATGATGTTGTACGGGACGTCGTAGCATTCTAAAAGCCAAGAAAATCCACCAACTTTTAGTACAATAAGATCCTTGAATCCAATATCCATATATCAATAATTTTCCTCCACATTAGCAGCTATATTCTATGTAATCTGATCCCCAAATCCTCCCAAATCTGACACTAATCATTCTATAACTCTCTGATTTGATGGCAATAGTCAGAAAAATCATTTTCTAAATCACCATTTTGCTTACTGTCAACATAAGAATAAGTAATAGATTTCCAGCTAGCTTAATAGAGTAGTGGATGTTGTTGACTTGTTTCATTCTCAAGGGATAACTTCTCTATTTCACGATGCTCCTATATCCGCGGCCATCAACCCAAAGCTAGCAATCTGCTAAGCTCAATGCCACCGCACAGGGTAAATTTTTTAGCTACATTTGGCTTAGAAGTGGGAAGGTTGGTAGGTTATCTTACCCTTCTTTTTGGGAGAAATGGAGTCTGCCCTTCATCCATCACTCCGTGTACTTATCCATGGAATATCTTTTTTTTTTTCTGACATAAAAGAGTAAATATTTCATGATTTTTTTTATTTTAAAGAGAGAGCGTTCTAGATACTCTCTCATTCCCACTTTGATAGTCCTATTTTTCTTTTTCGTCTATCCCAAATTGTAGTCCACTTTCCAATTGAAGAAAGTAATTATCTTTTAATTTCTCTAAAATACCCTTATTTAATGTAGGTTGTTATTAATATAAACTACCTTATTTAATATAGATTGTTAACCTACTCCATTTGATACATTTAGATTTTCCAAAATATATTGATACATGAAAAGCCAGCTTTGTTATTCTTTCAAGCCAAAATGTGAAATAATGTAAAATGAGGATTGATTCTTTTTTGATCGTCAATTCAAGTTTCCATGAATAATTAATATAAAGTTATACTCTATTTAATGTAAGGGTATTTAAAAAAAAATATCAACCTAAATTTATTGTTCCAATAAAATTAACTACTTTTTTTTTAAACTTTGTGAAAAAAAACTAGTTAGAACTATCAAAATGGGACAGAGGGAGTACTTGTTAAGACGCGTGTTTCATTCTTACTCAAAAAATTAGCACTTGAAACAATCTTGTTATCCAAACACATATTTCATTACACTTGTGTGTTTTGATATGAAAGTTAAAACTCTCAAAAAGTTTGTGCCAATCCTCATATGTCGATTAAACATCAATTGCATATCCTGTCGTTGACACTTTGAATCCATCAACAAAATTTGACCAACAATAACTCTGTGGGCTAGCTACCAAAACGAATGAACTACAAATAAAGCGACTTTTACGAGAATGTGCATTAGATATCGAAAGCTGAAGAATTTGCTTCCAACTTTTCGATTCTGCATCAATTAAGGAATCATATCCCACCTGTCATATGTGTTTAACTTTGCGAAAGAACCATTTCAACTTTTTTGACCCGCATTAAATTACTACAAGATCAGCTGAACCGACCCCATGAACGCCTTTCTCATGTCACTGGAGAAATGGTGGGACAAGCAGGAGCACCTGGTGTGGTTTGGATGCCATATGATATTACAGTTTATGGGATCCCACAAATGTGCATTGCTGTCAAATTTTATTCTAACGACAAGAAAGGTTAACACCTTAATTTTAATTTCGTTGTGGGAATTACGTGCCGGAAATGCGAAGGAGAAGCCGACCGGACCAATTTAGTTGGCCATGTCGAAACCAGTCAGCAAACACTCAGAGGCGAACCTAGAAGGGCAAAAGGCTTTGGTGGTGGTGCTGTTTCTGAAATTGCCTAATTTGGTATCACAATTCCAACCATGTGCATAAAATGCCCCCCACGTCACGTGGAATATCTAATGCGTGTGGGTCTCATCTTCCAACTATTCATGTTTCTTCTCCTTTATTTCTTCTTTAATGGAGTCCATATTTTCCATCTCAGGACAAGGCAATTAAAGCCTAGCTAAAATGTTCCATCTAACCAAGTACTCCAATTAAGAAAGAAAGCGTCTGTGTGTGTGTGTGTGTATATATATATATATACTATAAAAGATTGGTCAGTCCCATACGTACACGAGGGAGACAGCATCAATCAATTTGAATCCTAGAAAATTGTAAATACACAAAATTTCAGGTGATGCCCTTTTTTTGGGAGTTTCTGCTTCTTGGTAAATGGCTGTAACATATGTAGACTGCTACAAGTAGTTTCCGTATCTTTCTTTGTTGTTATTGCGCTGGAGTCTGGAGCCGAGAAGCAGATGAGCTGTGCGTCAGGCAAGCAGCTGGACTTGGATAGGCATGCACATATGACATACCCTTCTGGCTTCTGCTACGCCTTCTCATCTTTCACATGCCTGATTTTTTATGCTATCATACTTCTGGTTGTGTTTGGACTGATATAGACCTTTGGTTTGCTTTAACATGGCACTTTTACCTCCCAAAATTGGAATACTTCCCTAATTTGGATTGGAAATGCTGCCTACTAAAGGTGCACTAGCACTCGGAAGATTCTTTGGCCTTTTTTTGATAATTACAACACAACTTTTACGCGACATGTAGTGTAAGATTCACAAATGTGTATCCTGGAGGCGATAAAGTTTTTAGGTTATCGATCGATTTGGGCCGTTGAGACCAAATTCTGCTCTTTTCTCTTATGGCTTTGCTTTTCTTTTCTTTTCTTTTTTGTGTTTAGTAGAGTCTCTTTTAGGCTCTTCAAAATTTACTCTCATAGGGTTTTCTATCTTTTCATAGGGTTATCTAGTGAGAAATTTCTGAAATTTTTAGTGAGAGTTTTTTTTTTTTAGATTCTCTATTTCTTTTGTTAGGACGATTTTTTTTTTTTTTTTAAATTTTGATTGTCCCTTAGGTCTATTTCATCAGATTTTACCGTAATATTTGAGATAGAAAAAGCGATTTGCAGATCTTGCGGTTAGAAATGTACACAAATGCCCTTGAGGAGGCTATAAGTGCTTTATCAATGTGACTCTTTATTACTCTCTCCTTCCCATCCTGATAGTTCTGTTTTTCTTTTTCGTCTTTTCCAAATTATAGTCCACTTTTCAATTGAAAAATATAGTTATCTTTTAATTTTTCTAAAATGCCCTTATTCAATGTAGGTTGTTATTAGTATAAACTACCTTATTGAATATAGATTGTTAATCTACCCCATTTAAGACATTTAGATTTTCCAAAACATATTGATATATGAAAAGCCAGTTTTGTTATTCTTTCAAGCCAAAATGTAAAATGAGGATTGATTCTTTCTTGATCATCAATTCAAGTTCTTATAAACTATCAGTTCAAGTTTCCATGAATATAAAGTTGTACTTTATTTAATGTAAGGGTATTTTAGAAAAATAACAATCTAAATTTATTTTTCTAACAAAGTTAACTACTTTTTCTTAAACTGTGTAGAAAAAAAAAACTAGGACTATCAAAATGGGACGGAGGGAGTAATTTGCTAAATCGGTAGTTACTGTTTTCATATCGGTTTTATTTTATTGTATATATCGCATATAATGTATGTTATTACTGCATATTTAATGCAATTATGATGTTTACAAAAAATCAGACTTCATTAGACTATAGGTTAACAAATTTTTATGCTTTTATAATCAGGGGAAATTTTGACTGTACAGACGGCGGTATTTATACAGCAAGACATGAGAGGACTTTGCCTGTGTAGCGAAATTTTTAGAGTTCCTCAATCTTAATCGTTCTTCGACTTAAAACCAGCCGTTTTCGAACAGAACAAATTAAAACTACGGACCGCTTCAAAGTTCAAACTCACTCTACTGACTAGTCTACTCCTTCACTTGAAGAAGCCCAGAAGACGGTTAATCGTTGGTTATTTATTTCCTTGAAACGAAAAAAAAAATAAATAAACTTTGATTGGTTTGAGAAAGCACTACTGTTTCTTGGAAGTCAAGAAAAATCCGAGTTGTACTTTGTTCTCCTCTTCCTCATTGGCTTGCATGACAATACAATCTGGAGAGATCTTAAAAGAAATAAATAAAGAGATTAACAAAAAAAATTTTTAAAAAAAAGAATAATTAAGAAGAAGATGAAGAAGAAGAAAAGCCAGAGATCAGATCCATTCTTCAAATTTCCCTTCAGGTTGCAGCACAGAGAAAGAAAAAAAAAAAAAGAAAGAAAATACTGGCCATCATCTATGTATGATGTTGTTTCCTGCTAGATGCTAAAAGCAGTGGCTATTCCATGTGAAGCTACAAGAACAAAGTGCAATTCCAGATGATATTTTTGATAAATTGGCCAAAAGTCAAATGGAAATTATTTTTTAAAAAAATTTATTTATGTTATCTAGTACTACATTATGTTCCTAATAATTCAAAATAGGACCCCATACCTTACGGTTGCGAAACTAGGTTTTAATTGAGCCACATTCCATATTCCATATTTATGATGTTGATCAACATCATATAAATTTACAACGATTTTGATTGGTTGAGAAAAAAAAACATCAGACAACGTGGTTTTATAAATTTTAATTGATTGGTTTGTGAATTGGGATCCACAAATTCTAGTACTAAAGTTAGCAGATAGCTTATGGATTTCAAAATCCGCAACTAGATGTACTGCCCTACCCATTAAATATTTGGAAGCAAAAAGAAAAAGCGTGAGAGGTACAACAACCTGTTTACAATTTTAATTTTATCTTCAATGAAATATTTCATTGTCTTTGCATCTTGGAATTTCCTAATATTCAAGCTAATCTTCAGCTGTCTTTTTTTTTTATCTTGAATTTTTTTTTCTCATTATCTATTCAGTCAATTTTCTTAAAGCAGTCGGTGCAAATGGAACTCCACGTCAAGATTGACTTGCATAGTTTTACGGTCAAGTTTGGTTAGTGGTAAAGGACATTTAACACAAAGTCCCCCCCCCCCCTCTCCAACCTCCCACTAAAAAACAAAAAAATAATAATAATTCCATCCATTTTGGCCCATGAATTTAGAGCAACGGGCAATTTCTTTTCTAGTGATTTTCCTCGATCATGTTTGTATTATTCTTGGATGTAACACTCGTGAATCATGTGGTCAATGTGGGAACTGGGTATAACTGGAGCTGTAAATAGAAATTTTATTTTAACTTTAAAAAAAAAAAATCACGTTTAGGCTGAAAGAAGATGCAGCATAGAGAACATGCAAACCAAGTTGAAGGCAGAACCGGGCGTTTTCTGCTAAAAAAATCAGTAGTACTCCCCAGCCTCAGGTAGAGATATTAATATTTACACGTTAAAATCTAGACTAAACATAATGTGCTGCCAAGTTACTCGATCATTCATGCAACAAAATTTGGGTCTGTATTAAACAAAGGGATTCGTATTTGACAAACTGGAGTGAAGAGAAAATCCTGAAGATATCGACAGAAGCAAGTCACCAGTGATCATGTGCTTAGGCTAATTTTTCTATGCCGAGGCCGGCACACATGAGTTAATCATTTGCCCATGCACGACTTTCAACATTTTTGTAAAATGTTCGAGTTACTTTTAGAGGGCAAGCAGCTATCGAAAACTTTGGAACTATTCAGATTGTTTGGATAGCAAATTATACCAAATAATATTTTGCTTGCATCATAAACACATTTTTTCAATTCATCTTTTTATATTGCTAAGCATTTTTTTATCTCACATATATCACATCACAAAAAGTGTTACAGTAATTATTCTAAATAATATTTCAAATAATACTCTACCCAAACAAACCCCATGGAGTGTGTTTGGGCAGAGTATTATTTGAAATATTATTTAGAATAATTACCGTAATACTTTATGTGATGCGATGTATGTGAGATAAAAAAATAGTTAAAAATATAACAAAAAAGTGAATTGAAAAATACGTTTATAATGCAAGCAAAATAGTATTTAGAAAAATTCAACAATCCAAACACTAGACTGAGTGTATTTGGATAGCCAAATAAAGGCTAAAAATTATTTGCTTACATCACAAATACAATTTTCAACACACCTTTTTATCTTCCCAATTACCTTTTTATCTCACATACATCACATCACAAAAAGTGCTACAATAATTATTCCAAATAATATTTCAAATAATCTCCTATCCAAACACACAATCTCCTCAGCATATCGAACCTGGCTGTCAGGTTTGTTGGGGGTAGGCAGGAAATTTAAAAATAAAAGTAAAAAAATAAATCTCTTCATCTCTTCAACATATTTAATAAAGTTCACCACTCGTTAGTTTTTTTTGGGGGGGGAGGGGGGAGCAAGCATTTGGTAATTGTTATATTCACAATTCCTTTGTAACTCTTACGTAGCAGTGAATTACCGGCTAGATAAAATATTACTACTAGTCTACTACTCCCTCCCTTTTTTTATAATTGACGTTTAAGAAATTTGTTCTAGTGTACTTTTATTTGTCGTTTTATTATCCCCATACAGTATTAATTATTTTTTCACAATTTTACCATTTTATCTCTCTTTTCCAATACAGGGTTCTTAATTACTACTCCTAGTAATTAGTTTGGTGGGAGTTAGTTTGCATTGCTTTTGGCCTAGTAAAACAACACTATTTAGTACTCTAGTGAGAGAAAACATGGTTGAATTGGACAATTAATGAGGGTACAAAAGGAAAGTAGTGTATAGATTTAAGCAATGAAAAACTTTTCTTAATTGGTGTGCAAAACCTTAAACGTCAGTTATAAAAAAAGGGAGGGAGTACTATGTAACTAAGGGAAATTAAATATGTATAGAGGTTCCGCAATTCCTTGTTGGAGGTTTTCTCTCATTGGTCGCCGGGGGAGGAGGGGGGAGGGGAATAGGGAGAAGATCTGGACAAGGATACTAAGATTTTGTTTGGATAGCAATTTTTCAAATTACTGTGTTTTTCGTTAATGCATTTTTCAATTACCTTTTTATCTCACATATCATAAAAATGCATTTTTCAAATTGCTATAAAAAATTCAGAAAAATGCAATCCAAACATGATCATGACATTTCAGCGAATTATTTTGAAAGGGAGACATCTATTTTGGAAATTCTTCTTTCAAGCAATTTTTTATTTATGCGCTTTTAGTATATGCACATGAGCAGAGTTATAGATTCATGACACGTAATTCAATTTAACCTTGACAGTGAAAGAAGTTGAACCCTTCTTTTTTGTCCCCACAGATTTAGTGATTTACGCTCAACCTTAAAGATACAATACTGTTATTTTGCTGCGTAACCAAAGGATAATTGAATTTGGAAGTCCATAGACTGTTTTCTTCTTCGAAGGCTTTCAGGTTTTCTTCTTTACTGGAAACGTTGTACACGTTAACGGCATATTGCTCCACAGGTTATTAGTTAAACAGAAGAAACTGTAGATTCAAACCTTGAATATAATAAGGTCCGTAACGGAACTCATGAAACAAAGTACCGCTAAATTGAAAAGGCCAAAAAAAAAAAAAAAGAACAGTGATAATAATGCTTTTCCCGTATCTCTTACGAATAAAAAGGAAACCCCAAAAAGAAAAGGAAAAAAGGAATGTAGCCCAAAAGACTGCTGTGGAAACGGATTCAATGTACGGAATGGTTTTACGAGATGCACGCAGCCCTAACTTACAGGAGCAAGTGTGTATCCGTAAGTTTGTTGCCCATTTACGTTCATTCAGAGAATCAGACATTTCCAATTTGGTGCCTTTCTAATACTACATGAATACTTAGTGTGAATATCCGTGCTATTACACACGGTATTAATATTATTGAAAAAAATTAAAAGCTGGGATGAATAAAAAAATTAAAAAAGGATAACACTTGCTAGAAGTTTCCCCAGTTCCCCTTACTTGATTGATCATTTATCTACTTACTTTAAATGTTTGAAATTTAGAAAACAGTCCCATCCTCATTTATATTTTTTTTGACTGCGAAATCTTCTTTTTTTTTTTTGGTTTTTGGGTGCTTGACTGAGAAATCTTAACATTTAATATATTTTATTTTTTATGATATCTCATATAAAATTTAGGTGATAGCTTGCTCACAAAGTGATGGCTGAAAACCTATACCAGAATAATTAATTAAGGCTAAAGCTGAATGTCGATATGCCATATTAAATGAATGGATTTAAAGCTAATCAATTTCGTTTAATACATTTTACCAATACTAGCTCGAACTCCAATATTGAACTGTAACATTTCAACAGCTAAAAATGCTGCTGGATGCGTCCTAATAGCTTCTCTTAAATAGTCAAGTTCTTTTTATCATAATATTGATATGCGTCCTAATTAAGGCTTTTCAGTTTGCCTTTTTAAATGCAAATAAAGAAGACATATAATGAAACCTAATTAAACTTATTCGATATTTGGAGATTATAATTATAGAATTCTAGCTTTAGTCCCTTGCTAATCCTTTTGTGTTGAGAAAAGAAAAATTAGATTAACGAGTTGGATAAAGGAAGGCAATGGTAATAAATCAACTTGCTCTTTAAGATAATAAAAAAAAAAATTCATCTAACTGATACATCTGCATCAGATCGCGAACCTCAAAAATTTCATATCAAACTAGTAAAGGATAGAATGGTCATTTTTTATTTTATTACTATTGTAAGCCTACTTGTTTATACTCTGTCTAGATTTATTTACACTGTACTTTTACTTCTTTACACTTCAGAAACAAAACTGATTGGAATTGGAACTTGTGTGGTCTTGATCCCATCTACATCTCTTACTATAGCTCAGCCGGTGTTCCTCTGTTTTTTTTTTTTTTTTTTGTATCTTATTGCGGAAGATGGAATCGATTCAACTGAATTTCTAAGAATGCATCTGCTAAATATCAAATTTCAAATGCTATTCATTTATGTAGAGTAAATTCGTCCACTCGGGACTATTGCTATCTTATTTTGGAATACGGGATATTATCTTTAATTTGTGCATTTATAAGTGGTGCTCCTTCTATGTCTAGACGACGGGGGAAAAACGCTTTGTCGACAAGTTGTAGTGAAATGAAAATAGCGGTTCAGCTATTGGGTTGTCGCTGGGCACTTGTTAAGAAAGTTCTCACATGTTAGTTCTTTGGAAAAATGTAGTAATTAACTCAGAACAGTGTTACTATTCAGAAGGTATAATAAATATAAATGTGTGTATTTTTATAATAACATAGGTATAATTTAAGTATCTTAATGAATAGTATAAGAATATATCTTAAATTATAAAAATAATAAAATATTTATTTAAATTAGTATTTCAACCGATGGTTCAATCAGTGATATATGTTTATATTTTTTGTTTGGTTTCACCGATTGAACTGTCGATTCGTTGACTATTTAATGAATTTCTTGTTAGAACTATCTTCTAAAAATTAATTAGTGACTCAATCCGATTCTATAATGGTTGATCGGTTTAACCGTGGAATGGGACCAGTTTTAAAATTGTGGTTATGAGGAAGAAGATGCTTCCTAGGGATGACAACGGGGGGGGACCCCTCCCCCATCCCCCGCCCCGCTGCCTACAAACTCCCCCCGCCCTGCTTCCCCCGCGAGACTAATAAAAATTTGTTATATAATTTTATTATGGTTAAATTTTAGCAAATAATTAAGTACTAAAATATTAACACATCATCAAATTATTATTCATTATAATTTTACAATTGAAACTTATAAAAACAATCAAACAAAAAATATTTGAATACAATCCAATATGATGAAATAAATATAACTAAAGTAGGCAAGTTTTCACTTTTGGCGCAAAAACAATCACTAATTCATTATTGTGCTTGTGCTTTTTTTAAGAAAAAAATATTATTGTATTAAGTGTAATTAGGGATTTAGTATAAATGTATTAGTAAATTTAGTATAATCAATTAATAATTTGTATTAGTAAACATATATAATTATTAGTATAATTAATAATATCAATTATATTATATATACTAATAGACATTATATAATACATATAACTAATAATATCACTATTATAAGTTTGTAACTAATTAAATTATATATTATATATATAATTATATTTATTTTTTATATATTTATTTTTTTTAAAGCGGGTGGCGGGACGGGCCTGCGGGGCGGGTGATTGCCGTCGCTACTCGCTAATGCTTCCGCTGCTGCTGCTGACAAGTAAGACGTATGACGTGGGAGTAGGCCCTACACTTCGGCTAAAATTTCAGAGACCAATCAGATTATCGGAAGTGCGAGCTGGAAGACTTGCCCCAGATCGAAAAACCCCAAAATCCGACCCACACCGTAGAAAAGGCAGCCCACCGTCACGTCCGCCTTACGCCCCTTACCCTTAGCTCGAAAGGAAACTTTTCCATCTTCAGATGCTCTGCCAGTGGACAGAAATCAGAAAACATACGTACAGTACAGAAGAAAAAAACACAGGCGAATAAAAGATCCAAAGATGGTTAAGGCATTGCACGTGTGCCTCTCACGTGTTTTTCTTTCCCTCTTGTGCATACTTTTTCCCTCAGAATTCTTTCATTTCAAGTTTCAACCCAACGAAGGAAAGAAATTTTTTTTTAAAAAAAAAGGAAGAAAGAAAACAGATTGAGAGCAGAAAAGTATAAGATTCTACTCACATCATACTCAATCATAATTGATTGAAGAAGTACCTCTCCGGGAGAATACTCGCATTCACGTGGTTTCCTTTTCCTTGTTCATCCATTCATTCATCCCAATTCTGAAACTTGCAAGAATTTCAATCGTTGAACAGTTCTCAGAACTGCGAAAGGTGCTAATGCGTGAAATGGTCAGAACTTGCAAGTCTTTTCTTTCTTTCTTTCTTATTTATTTTTCAAAAGATATATAAATTAGTCCTTTTCTTTCTTCCAAATTTTTTTTTTTGTCGTGAATTTGGCTAATTATGACGAGTTTGACAATACGACCAAAACTCTCATTGTCACCGACTGATTGGTAATTGGTATGGTAAGTTTGTCACTTCGGTTCGTGGTTGTCCCTGCTTCCTGTCAGCACGACATACTCTTGCGCCAGAAGTACACAAGCAGTGTTGCTGTTTGGGAAGAGACATCTGCCAACCCCAGAAAACTAAACAGCTCCGCAATGGTTTGTTTGGATAGAATATTATTTGAAATAATTACTATAGCACTTTTTGTGATGTGATGTATGTGAGATAAAAAGATAATTGAAAATATAAAAAGGTAGGTTGGAAAATGTGTTTATGATACAAGCGAAATATCATTTGAGATATTTGTGCTATCCAAACACTCTATAATTTGCAACTTTATTTTTTTTGGGATAATTTATTTTAACACTTTTTCAATTGTGATATAGTATATGATATTTAAAAACTAATAAAAAATCTTGTTTAGCAAATAATATGAAAAAAAAATTCTTTTTGAATAAATTTTCAATTACTAGTTCCTTTTTTTTTTCTTCTTTTTAAATAAAAAAAAGCACCTTTTTTTTTTTGGAAAAATTGAGGATTTTGTTCCAGACTTATACTCGCTGACTCCTAATCTAGCCTTTTTGAAGTGAATTTATCAATTCCCAAAATTTCTGTACTGTTTCGTTTGCTAGGACTGGTGGAAGGAGATGTTATCTACATCTTATGGAATTTCCCACCCAACTTTATTAAGCAATTTCAACAATTTAGTCGAAAATATGTTCTTCTTATCAAAAAAAAAAAAAAAGGATTGGTGGAAGGAGATGCTATCTACATCATACGTAAAACCCGTCCATGCGAGAGTTTGGTTGGAATCTTGAGTTCTTAATGCATGTGTTTTCATGGGTACATACAATACAATAAATGACGTAGTGCCTAAAACGGATTCCTTCGAGGATGATTTACCCGCATACAGTAACTATTAGACTCATCAGCGCGATGCGCAAGTGCAGTTTTCAAAGTGTTGCGTAAAAAAATCCCGATCACCATAAAAAACAAGAAATAAAAAATTAGGACATAAAAAGGTAACTGTCGAGTGCATAATTTTTTTTTTTACTGTTTGTTTAGAGGGCACTACAATTCTTATAATAAAGAGAAAAAAAGGAGAAGGAAGGAATTGAGAGGTGAACCTCATTGTTATCTTCTTCTAATTAATAAATAAATACTCCTATGAATAGTAACTGTTTCGTTGCCATCGTTGCAAGAGGAGCTTTCTAATGGCAATGGACCGGTTGTTTTTCTATCCGACAGCTGGCTAATGCAATTAAAGCTAAACTTGGCGACAGAGTCCACGAATTTATTCCTCTCCTCCTATATTTTGATGCTTCAATTAATTAAAAAAAAAACAAAACAAAATTTATGCCTCCTGTTACGAGGCCAGGCTTGACATTAAAAACTCTCTCTCGAAACGAATAAATTCAACAAAGATATGCCACCAATGTTATAGGTTTGACCACACAATAATGAGTTTTCAATTCATCACCGTCTTCTTCCTTGCTTGCTGGAGCAATGTTACTCAGCTCTTTTGTCCTCCCATTTTCATCATTACCGGTGTGGGGGAGCGGCTGCAAGCATGAAATAGCCCACAAAGTACAATCCTCAGAGCATATCGTACACCTGTACTAGTACCTCCAAATTCAAGTTGGTGTAGCTTTCAATTCTCTTGTTGGAGCCTCTGCTGTCCCGGGAAAATGTGCCGTACCTTATAATGATCAGTTCCCAAAAGAAGAAGGGGCGTTCCAATCGCTGCTACATTGCCTCGCCACCACCGCCTGCTGATGATGGAGAATTCATCAAGAAATGCACCAACAACCATAGTCCTCCCTCGTAAAAACACCCCGTTTACAGTTTTACTACCTGAACTGCATACGTATCTATGAGAAAATTGGCGCCCTGTAACTGACAGTCCTGACATCCCTAAAAACTACATGCCCATAAAGTAAAGAGCCCGAACCTCCCAAAAGCAAAGTGACTACTGCTCAGTACTCACAAGGGGCAGGCAACCAAAAGAATAAAATAAATGAAAAGAAGAAGAAGAAGAAAAAAAAAGAGGATATCATCCCCTCCCCCCCCCCCCCCGCCCCCCCAACCCCACCCACCATAAAGGGCTGCTATGAACTAAAAATAAAATTGAAAAGTCCGTTAAAATAAAAGACAAAGCCACCTTAACCCTTCTATTAATACCAGGCAAAGCAGGCGGATGAGGCGAGACACATAGTAGAGAGTAGAGAGGGGAGTGCTCTTCATGAGAGGATCTCCAGGGATAATTTGTCTTCTTCACACTTCATAGTTGGCTTGGTTAAAACCCAAAAGTACAAAAAAAAAAAAAAACATGAAGAAGTAACAGCTGCACAACTCTTTTAAGTCCTATTACTACTACTGAGTAACCATATCTGTATATTTTCTTTCTCTTCCATCATCATATCATCTTCCAAGCTAGAGTACTACAAAACTCCAACGATGTGCAATCCAAACACTACCCCCAAACTCACCACCATCTCCGTGATTGATCATCAAAAGATTACCTCCTCCTCCACCTCCACAAGATCACCACGGCCACCATCTCAAACCCACTTTTATTTCGATCTGTTATCCCTCCCCACCCCCTTAAAAGTCCAGGAAAACCCCAAAGAAAACCAACAAAATCCACCCAAATTTGCCCTACCTTCACCCTCGGAGATCGTTCAAGAAACCAAAGCCCTCTTCAAGCTATCCTTCCCCATAGCAATCGCAGCCCTCATCCTCTATGCCCGCTCCATTCTCTCCATGCTCTTTTTAGGCCAACTCGGCGACATCCAGCTTGCCGCTGGCTCTCTAGCTATGGCCTTCGCCAACATAACCGGTTATTCCGTTCTTTCCGGTTTAGCACTAGGAATGGAGCCGCTTTGTTCTCAGGCTTTCGGAGCACAGCTTCCCAGGCTTCTTTCCCTAACGCTGCAAAGGTCCGTTATATTTCTTCTGGCTTGCTCCATCCCAATCACATTTCTTTGGATCAACATTTCCCATATTCTTCTTTATTTGCACCAAGACCCCATTATCACCCGATTGGCCCGCACCTACCTTGTTTTTTCACTCCCTGATCTTGTCACAAATTCTTTTATTCACCCCATACGTATTTACCTTCGGGCTCAAGGTATTACTTATCCGCTCACCTTGGCTTCTCTGGCTGGCACGGCTTTGCACTTGCCCATCAACTATGTTTTGGTCATCCAGCTCCGGCTCGGCGTGGCAGGCGTTGCTGCTGCGGCTGCCATCTCCAACCTGGTGGTCCTGGTGACGCTCGTCTTGTACTTGTGGGCTACCGGCTTGCACGCCGCAACATGGACGAAGGTGAGCGGAGAGTGCTTGACCGGCTGGGGTCCGCTCATGCGGCTAGCCGCGCCGAGCTGCGTCTCGGTTTGTCTGGAATGGTGGTGGTACGAGATCATGATAGTGCTGTGTGGCCTCTTGGTGGACCCTAAGGCCACTGTTGCATCCATGGGCGTCTTGATCCAAACGACGTCGCTGCTGTACATATTCCCGTCCTCGCTCAGCTTCGCGGTGTCCACGCGGGTCGGTAATGAGCTCGGAGCAAACCGGCCCGAAAGGGCTCGCGTCTCATCCGTGGTGTCGATCTCATAGCGGGCCTGATGGGCTTATCAGCTATGGGCTTCGCAACATCCTTGAGGGACTTGTGGGCTCGGATGTTCATTGATGATGGCAACATCCTACGGTTGACATCAGCGGCGCTGCCGATTCTGGGACTGTGTGAGCTAGGCAACTGCCCACAGACCGTTGGATGTGGGGTTGTACGTGGGACCGCCCGCCCGTCCACAGCAGCTAACGTGAACCTTGGGGCATTCTATCTTGTGGGTATGCCCGTGGCGATTGGGCTGGTGTTTGGGCTTGGGTTTGGATTCTGTGGGCTTTGGCTGGGGCTTCTGTCGGCCCAGGTTTGTTGCGCGGGGCTGATGTTGTATGTTGTAGCCATCACAGACTGGGAGTTCGAGGCCAACAGAGCGCAATTTCTCACGTGCGAAGGAGGATGCGGTGGTGACAGCAAGACTCCTCCTCCTCCATTGCCTGGTGAATGCGACAACGAAATAGAGCCGTTGATTTGTGTGACGGTGACGTCGTCGTGATGAGAATTTGACAAAATTAAGTAGACCCCAGTGATGAAATCTTTGGTTTACAATTTCTTTTTTTTTTTTTTGGGGTGGGGTGCTCGGCTCGGAGCTTAGCTCAGTCGGATTAAGTGATCTTGATTTGTGAAGACACTTATCTTTCTTTCTTTTTCTTTTTTTTTTTTCCAAAAACTCGGGGGTGGTGGGGTTTGAGCCCTTCAAAGGATTCAGCGAGGGTTTTTCCTTGTATCTTTTTCCGTTATTAATTTCGGGTCCCTCCGCCTAATTTTTTTTTTTTTTTTTTGGCAAGGATGCTGGCACTTTTTTCGTCTGCGATGTGAATATCGTTTGAGCTTTGTTTCACCTTTTCTTCTGGTGATAAATGACAATTAATGGACTAGGACATGATTCTTATTTTTGTTTGTCACTTAGTAGTTAGTGTGCATGGAGGTGGAAGGTTGTACGTATGTTGACGCTCATGTTATGGAAGTTGTATGAGGGGTATCCTTTAGGTATTATTCATCTTTGTTCTCTTGTTCTGCATTCGATCTCTTCTTCACTGATAGGAGTTCTAAAAAAACTTTTAATTTATTTCTTGTTCTTTAAATTATCAATTGTAAACTGACTGTCACCACTCAAACATTGCCATCCAATTTAGTCCGTAAAAATGGTGATAATGACATGGAAATGCTACTCTCATGGGGAAGACATGGCCTAAACAGCCTATACCTCCGCAGGTTCAGCGTTGGACCCTTGCTGAAGAGTGTCCTCTTGACCTTCAAGACTACAGATGCATGTCTCTTGATATCGGTCTCTAGTATCACTAAGGTGTATTGTCATGTTATTGTGCATATCCGATTGAGAAGGATGGCACATTGCAGCATTGTTGTCACATGTATATATATATATATATATATAGCTATATCCATCACGGAAATGGGTACCAATACTAATGGTAGGAAATGAGGAAGCTAGTGCTGATGTAGTGGAAGATGTATTTGGTACCTCTCTTATCATTGAAGTATAAGCTGCAAGCCTGCTTTAACCAAGTCAAACTCTCTCTCTCTCTCTCTAAAAAAAAAAAAGGAGAATAAGTTAAACGTACTCCTTCCCTTCCTTTCCATACTTCTTGTTTATTTAAGAGTAAAGTTTTTGATCTACTTGTGAAATAGCAGAATGTGTGGACAATGGTGAAGCTTCTTGGTGTCTCAATTCCCTCCTCGTACTGTGGACAGAAACGATACAAGAGAGGAGGCAAGGAAAAATGCAGGTAAAGGAAGAAAACAGCACAATATTAATTGTTCAAGGTTGCAGAAGGGAGAGACTAGTTGTGGAAGTATATAGGCTGCTGTCTGCATTTCCAGTGGCATGAACCTTTAAGAGGGGGCAGCATCACTCTTTTAAGTCTTTTAACTTATCAGCCATCCATCTCTTTCAAGTAAATATTGTACTCCCAAATTTATTATGTTGTTGCTATCTTCTCAGGAACAGTAGTGCACAGTCAATTATATATCCCCCTTTCATCAATTTCCATTTCTGGTTTCAACTTGACGAGTTGGTGCTCCTGATTTCCACACAATACACCTTCTATCCCTTTCATGTTTGCCTATGAATAGACTGACTGTTGGACCTACTGCTTTTCCGTGGGCCTTAGCCATCAAATTCATCAAATAATTGATCAAATTCCCACACAACCTATTTTTGACTGCTGAGTAAATCTTATATAGAGTGACAGTGTATATCTTATTACTGTTGTACTCATGATATATATGTAAAAGTTAAATTTTAAATTCAAAATTTACATATTTGTCATTCGTCATTCATCTAACGCCTATCAATGTAAGAAAGATTAATCCTTCTCGATTTGCCATTTTAATGGAGTAGACATAAATCCATTGGAGTTGCGAACAAATACCGTCCTAGTTTACTCGATACATATTTTCACATTGCAGTACTTGCTACAAACACCCCCGACCCCAAACCTTCATCTTCTCCTTCTCCTCCTCTGACCTATACTACACTATTATCTACTTACTAAATTACAGTTACTTTTCTTTTTCTTTTTGGGTTCTTGCAGCAGACATGCAAGCCGCCTTTTCGGCAACGTAGAGGACCTGTTTGCCCACTCGACGAGGACTTCCCCTAAAAGTAAAACCAAGCCACATACGTCAAAGTATTAAGGAACCTTCCCCATATGAAACGATCTTAATATAAGGAACTCCTGCATTTTGATACATATGAAACCATCTTAAGAGCCCTCCTGGTAAAACATTCCCCTCCCCGTAGGATAAGCACATACTTAGTTTCCTTTCTCATACATGTAGATCCAAGTGTCTGGGATAATCTAATTAAATGAGATAATAACTAACAAAAGACCTCTTTAAAAATGTGGTATCACTGACTTCAGAAGCCGTTCATATTTTCCTGATTCTGCATTCAACAATATTAATATTTACTGTTTAGCTATTTTACAAGTTTCACTAATTATTTCTCATTTGCTCCTTCGATTTCGAATTCCTATCCTACTTATCAACAGATTTATATATAATCTGTGAAAGACTCTAATGAGGACACTTTTATCCTGCATTCCGGATCCTATTCGTGTTCTGAAGGATTTCAAAGAAATAACTAATTTGAAACATAGCTTCAGCATGAGTAGCATTGAGAATTTGAAATTACGGGTCCTCAGCAATTCCTAACTTGAGGCTAGCTGCAATCCTTTCACTCATCATTCGCTTATCAAGGACATGAAATTACTTGTAGAAGGTTCGGTTTGAGATTATCCATAAATTTAAAGTTCTTGAAATCTATCCTCTTTCTACCCTAACCACTTCAGTCCATACGCACCATTTATTGAAACTTCCACTCTTCTAACCAAGTTAATAATCATCTAGTATTGAAGAACAGGGGCAGAGCTAAGTGTAGTTCCCCCACCCCCAACCCCAACAAAAAAAAAAAAAGAATTTTGAGAAAAATCATTTTGTAAGCCAAGAAAGTTTGAAAACTTTGCAAGTTGCTCTCTGTCCCCCCAAAAAAAAATTGAAATTCTTTTTTCTATTTACATTCTCCACCTGCTAAACAATGAAGAGACTCATAATTGTTACGCCTAAGAAGGGTCTTGATTTAAGGTTTAATATGGATGTTAGTACAAGAATAAAATCTTCTAACGTTTTTAAGCTCTTTACTGCCACATTATTGCATAATCAAGACTTAGAGTATAATAACATAGAAAAAAAAGATGCATGCTTAACTTTTGTGTCCTTTGAACTCTACTGATACTACTATTTATGTGGTGTCAGGGATTTACCCTGATCTTAGGATCCTGGCACCACTGAAAATGTATGTACTATAACTCTAATGAATTCATGCACGAGCCTGTTGCTCACCAGCAGGAAACCTTCCAGAAGTTGCTTATCAAAATTAGCAGAACACATGGAACTCTGATTACAAGAACTTCGCGGAAGATCCCGAAGTACAATAAATTCTGATTTTTGTCATTAGTAGGACTAGCATTTGACAGATAAGTTATAGTGCTCATTCACTTTAGTTTGCCAGGCCTAGCAGCAGCAGCAGCAGCTAGCTGTTACAAATCCTACATATACAACAGTGCATAATGGAGAGAGCCTTGGGAATAGATCTAGGCTCATAGTCCCCAGTCCCCACTCCACCCTCATTGGTTCGTTTCCAAGGAGATGACTGATGAGGAGGTCATGGCGGCCATCCTCTTCCAAATAAACTAGAAAGAATAAGAAGAAGTTGATGAAAAAGAAAACTATAGCGACGTCATCCTAGGCCATCATGCTTTTCACATGGTCGCCCTAATATTATACTAGGTAGCAAATTTTGCGTTAATCCCAGTTCTCTGTTTCCCTTTCTTGTCCCCTTACCTAAATATTCTTCTCCTCTTTTCATGACTAGTGAGTGGTTTCTCCATATCATTCGTTCCCATCTCAGATCTCCCGCTACCTTCCAAGTTCCAACACCACCACCATCATCCAAACCCACTCCATCATGCCTGTCTATACAACAAAAGAGCAGCAGCAGCAGTACCTAGCTAGAATTTTCAATATCTGTTATGTCATCGATCAAACATTGGAAGTACTTAATTTGTCTATATCTATTCAAAAGCTTAGGAGAGTAGTATAACGATATAGCCCCTTGCTTTTGTCCACCTTATGAGCAACATTTTAGGCAATGGTGCTATAGACCTGCATGAGCAGTGTTTTGATGAGTTCCCATGATTTGCTCAACTTAGTATTTCTTTATTTCACCAATTGAATTAGCATGACATGTCTCCGCTGGAGGAGCTGATCTTTCTTACACATGACTCTGTATGGTACCATAGCATGTTATACAGGCTTCATTCATTTGACTCTAATCTCCCCTTCTGTATTACTACAATTGTATATTTTCCCTCTGGGCTCGACATATGGGGACCCACACCAGGAATGTGTGATGATGATGATTGATGCCACAAGCATATTGTACGTTTGAAGGAATAAAAATATAAGAATATTGCATGCAGGCATGCCTTCTTGTTAGCTCTGTCTTCATGTACTTTCACATTGGCAACTTGTACTAAAAAGATCTATTTTTAGATGGGGCAGTAGTTAATGATCAATTAATCCAGGGTTGTCTTCGCATGTATCATGGTCACAATGTCGTGACGACTGAGCCAGGGATTTGAGTGTTTGGTAACAGGCAAACTCACATGCAGGTTACAGAGATCTAGGGTTACACTGCTAAATTTTCAAAAAAGTTTATGTTCCGGGGAAGCAATTCTATTCTAACTGGTTTACCAGCGTGATCGTGCCCAACTTGTCGTGGCTCGATTAATAAGATCTTGACTTTGTATTACGAGCGATTACATTCAAATTCAGTAGTTAATTATGTATCTATCACTGTCTAATTTGTTGATCACACGTTTTCATCTCGAAATGGGATGAGCCTTCTCCCTCTAAATTGTTTTCTATTTCATCCAAAAAATCACCACCATATTTGTGGATATCCATGATGCCTGGAGAAAAAGGAAAAAAAAAAGAAAAAGAAAAGGGATGAATCATTAAAGCTTTCAACGAGGCCATTTGTCCATCCCTAGGGGCATCAGCCGCTAATGGATTGTGGGAAAAAGTAGTACTATTCTGGTTTGTTGCTTCATCAAGCTTTGGCAAATGTTCATCTCAAGTCTTTGAAGACTCTACGATCAGCGTGCCTTAGGTTATGTAGCGTGGACCTTTGTCTCCAGGTCCTCTGCAGGTAGTTATTTTTCTAGTATAGTATGAACTATGAACTATGAATTAGTAGTAGTAGGTGTTCGTCAGCTTAAATCTTACAGCTTTTATGAGTATGAGTTTGAAGATCAAGCCACTCATAGACTTCCAAATAATTACGTACGGATCATCGTGGTGTTTTTTGGGTCTTAAAAGGCGGATTCATTATTGAGGACGGGAACAGAAAACGGGGTGATTTCCAGTTTCTCTGCGCTATATGAATCACTTTTACTGGTATTACATTATTATTATTTCTTTTCTGAAACAGCACTAGTACTTTCATTTGTTTAACGGGGACAATAAAGATATTAAAAATTATAACCCCTCATCAAGGAGAGTGAAAGACAAATTCAGTGAGATTAAAGCTGCCCAAATTGAGTCCTCCATATTCTACTTATAGTTAAAAAATTCAGCCCGTTATGTCTCAACTATCTTACTTTTGTACTTTCCATCCTGGCATAGTTATCCTCTAGAACCTGTCTAGTATATTTTTAATTATTTTTTTTATCTCACGTACATTACATCTAATATATCTTTCTAAAAGTATCAATATTAGAGACGTGGATGTTTATAATATGAATCAATCTCTCAATTTAATTTTAAACTTGCCTCTAAATTTCACATAGCCACCCGCAAAAAGCGAACACACTCGATTTTGTTAACATCTTAGAGGCTAAGAAAATTATAGTATCTATGATGCAACTATTGTTATTTTCTAAGAAAACACCATTTGGGCGCAGTTGGCAAATTTCAAGTTTTAACCATAACTGGAGGGATGAAATATTTGAATGCTAAAAATGAGGGTCTAAAATGAATCAGAATGGTCCAAGATATCTAGGAACTAAAATGAATTAAAATTGCCAGTTAGAATTCCACATCCATGTGATGGATTGGACGATCCATTTGTGTTTTTGCAGGGATGTGGCTGACGACCAAGCTCTCTACGTAACGGGGCCCATTTCAGGAGGTCAGGATGAATTACGGCAGACCTATTTCAGTAGCTTCTTCCCCAATAATCCAAGAAGCCTGCCTAAGGGAATCTTTAAATGGGCCGTGCCTCGTGAACGATCAAAGCAGCACCATTGCAGAAGTAAAGTCGGCCTTTTCAGTTTAGCCACACTCGGGGTCCTTAGGACTAGAGAGAAGCCCAAAGGTATAAGAAGCCGAACGGCACCAAACAACACAATGTATTTATTACTTGCCTCCCTATATCTCCTTTGAAAAAAAAAAAAAGAAAGAAAGTTTTGCATGCCAAGATCTTGTTAATTCATGATAAAAACTTAACTCTATCTAAGGGGAAAAAAAAGGGGGAAGAGCAAACGTCGTAAACAGTCACCAAGCTATTTTTAATTGTATATTTTAGTCACCAAACTTTTTATTTAGCCAAAATGGTCACTAAACTAATGAGTAAATAAGTACATTTTGGATTACTAAACTAACAAAAGTGCATTTTTTCGTCACTCATGTAAAGAAAATGCGTGCTTATCGGTCGCAAAATGCATGCTTTAAATAGTTAAATAAACTACTTTGGCTAAATAAAAAAAAGTTTAATGACCAAAATAAAGAAGGTTCCATAATCACTTTTATCATTTGGTCTTGAGAACCAAACTTGAAACTACCAACTCCTAGTCCTAACCTTTTTCATAGGCCTTACCAGCAATAAAATTTTTTTTTTTTTGCCCTTTTTTGGGTAAGTCGCAGTAAGTTACTCAAAGCGTATTGCTTTGTTTTGAATGCGTGATTACTGATTAATTAGGCCAAATATCAAAAACTAAACACACTCATTCAGGTTAAAGATAGAAACCGGAATTCATGCGCAACGGATCTTCTGTCTCATACTCTGTGCCACTCTCTGTCCTATTTTTTATTATATTGTTATTTCTCCTATATAAACATCATGTTTTAGTTCTCATGTGATGCGGTAGTTGATCAACGATGAATGATCAATCTCAAGTCTCAACACCCCAAAAAAATAAATAAAAAATCTGTGAGTGCAGGCAAGTGGTCACCCACCCACCATAATGCCATATTCATATTTTGGATTCGACTTGGGCAAATAATTGTGCAACAAAAGCCCGGGCAAATAGGCAAGTAACAGTCGAGAGGACGATATTTTTTCAGAGTTGTTGGCATCATCTGATTCTTGAACAGCGACAGGAGCCTCCAAGCTCTTGTGGTACCGTCAAAATACTACTGCTCCGAAAGCACTGCATCTACCCAAAGATAAACGAGAGACAAAGTTACAACAGTCATGGGTCATTATCTCAGGCGACAGAGAGAAGAGAATTAAAACACAAGTTATCTAATGGATACGAACAAATGATGACACAAAGCGAATTTTAATACTTCATCCTCCTCGTTAATTGGTACAGGACAGGAGCCAGCAATACTACTATTATTATTATTGTCATCTACCCGTAGGCTTTGAAGCCTTCAGTGCATCGTACGTACTCAAGCTCAGTATATACTGTGCTAGTACCATTTCTGCACTAGAGGGGAAAGCGATCTCGATGTACTACTATCCATCATCCGTGCTCCTTGCACTAAACGCCGAGGGATGCTAATGCTAGAAAACTTGACTGGTGGTGAAAATCAGACTGCTGTTGTTTGCTTTTTCTTCTTCAAGAAAATAAATGATAATGGGTGATTTTTGCAAGCACTAAAAATGACAAAGAATATCTTTTTGCAAACTGTTATGCTACTACTACATCTATGGCGTATAGATAGAACAGTTGGAAAGAAAAAAGAGAGTAGTGTTAGGTGCAAAATTCTTGACTTTTCAGCACTTCACCAATTAATCATACAATTATATATTACGGAGTGGAGTGCACAGGAGAATTCGAATTTCGAAATCTGGTAGTGGGTAATCTGCTTCCTTCCCCCCCCGGTTTTCCCCATAAAATTCCCTTGCACTATTTAAGTCTCTGTTCATATACATACCAACTCGAGAACGAAGCGACGAAATTGCAGAATTTTGCCAAAGTGAAGTGAATGGAACAAGTTGACGACTGAAGAAGATTACCACCGATCGATGAAAAGAGAGACGAAGAGGAGAGAATATGGTTGACTGAAGCAGGGATTTTGCAAAGAAGGAAAGCTTGGATTCCTAAGAGATTTGCATATGTGCGTAAGCGGTCACGAGATTGTCAGAGATGCCTGCTGTGCTGTGCTGAGGAAGGAGATGGACTCTGGGTCTGGTCTGCTTCTGGTTGGTTGTGGAGGGACTTTGGACGCGCTCTAATGAATAGTAACGCCTTCCATTCCAAGCCTCAGGTCTCAGGCATCAATTCTATTCTATTCTATCTTACGTACGTTGTTGCATTGCATCTCTCTCTCTTTCTTTCTTCAATTCCTTCTTTAAGGACACGTCGCTCCACAAAGTAATCTTTTTTTCTTTACCTTTTGCTTTTCTCTTTTTCCATTTTTACATCTTTTCAGAAAAGAGCCCCAAGTTGGACGAATCAAAATTCGAGGCCCCTTCCTCCCTCCGCCCTTTTTTTTTAGTATATACATATATATATATCTTTGTTAGTTACTACTTTTGTATACACTATTGGCTATGTACATTACTTGTATGCTTTTTATACTAAAACTTTATAGTCATTCGAATATCTTATTTTAAGTGACTAGATCAATAATGATTTTAAAGTTAAGGATTGGTCTTGTCTTTTGGGTTTGCGTGTCTACATACATACATACATACGCAATCCTCAGCCGCACCTTCTTGTCTGCTATGCTTCTTCTACGTAGTTTTCTGGGGGATCCTGTGTGGATATTTTCCATTTCTAGTAATTGGTCAATGTTCTACTAATAACTAATTAATAATGCTTGTCCATTACAACAATATATTCTTAAGCATAGGCTACAACAAACTCTACCATCTTTACTTTATTTCCCAAGCTTGATTAGTATGGTGAAAAGCAAGGGAAGAGCTAGCTCAGCTTCGTTAATTTGGACTACATTAGCCTGTAATGAAACTACGGACAAATTAATCTTAGGTTCCACTTTAATTTTTTGCTTGAAAATATTTGTTACCTAATACCCATGAAAAGATTATTGTCTTGTCTACGACACTTACAAGTTTTAGTTTAGAATCATAGATCATTGTATATGCAGAGGGGATCGGCTTGTGTAACATGATACGAGCATTGAACAAACAATTTTTTTGATACATGAAAGAGTTCAAGGCTCCAAGCTCGCATTTTTTCAACCTCGGAATTTCGTCTAGTACAAGATTTTCTCAGCCAGGGCAAAAAAAAAAAAAAAAAACAGTAAAAGAATGGCAGCAGTTAACCAAGAATTAGAGATTTCCCTCTTGTCTTTGTAACCAAGAATTTTGATTATAAATCAGCAGACTTCCTTCCAAATTTCCCTTTCATTTTCCATGTTCGTATGCACGATTTAGAGATGTTACTGTTGGACAACTTTCACAAAAAAGGAAGCACACCAGCTTTTTAGCTGTAAATTCTCAATAGTCCCTTAGCTTTTGACACCCCGTTTTCAAGTTCCCTTAATCTCTCCTTCCTTCACATCATCACATGTGCCTTCTTAACCCCATCTCTAAAGTAGCAGAGTAGTAACTTCTCAGAAGCCTAGGCCCTTCTTGAGCCCCCCCTTTCTCCCCCACCATCTTCTTTAGAGCGTTTTTACTTACCTTTTTCTCTTTGAAAATTATCATCCCAGATAATGAGCTGCGAAGATGGTGCTATTTTCAGTTACAACTTCAGGCCTAAGGTTTCTCCAGACTTAATTCTTTTGAAGTCTTGACAAGCTAAGCCACATTTTCAAGAAAATGGGCAGAGCAACAAGGTGGTTGAAGAGTTTGTTTGGGATAAAGAGGGATAAGGGCCAGAAGGAGATTAATCCAAATTCCGGTAGCCAGAGAGAAAACAAATGGACGGGAATGGGCCATTCGGGAAGAGACACTGCTGATGGGCTGTGTTCAAATCCAAACACCATTCCACCCAATATTACCCCGGCTGAGGCTGCATGGTTGAGATCTTTCTACGCTGACTCTGGTGACAAGGAGCAAAGCAAGCATGCCATAGCAGTTGCTGCAGCCACCGCCGCTGCCGCTGACGCCGCCGTTGCCGCTGCACAGGCTGCGGTGGCCGTGGTTAGGCTCACCAGTCAAGGCAGAGGAGGGACCATGTTTGGTGGTGGTGGTAGTCGTGAAAAGTGGGCCGTTACAAAAATTCAAAGTGTTTTCCGCGGATTCTTGGTAATTAATTACTACTACTACTACTTTTGCTTCGAAGGTGTATAACGTATATTTGACTGACAGACACGGTTTCTTAGTATCGTAGTCACATCCGTTTCCTTGTCTTCTTTCTTTTTTTTTGGTTGTCCCTTTTACCATTATGCATTAATTTTGGTTCGTTCTTACTAGAAAAATGGAAATTGCTAAACGGGTATGGTGTGAATTAATCAGGCAAGGAAGGCACTGAGGGCTTTGAAAGGACTTGTGAAACTACAAGCACTAGTGAGAGGTTATTTGGTGCGTAAACAGGCGTTCGCTACATTTCACAGCATGCAAGCTCTTATAAGAGCACAGGCCAATGTTCGTGCCCAAAAAGCTCGAGGCCTCCTCGATTCTACTGCTGCAAGTTCAAACCGGCAGTTTCATGCTGCAAATTCCGCGGTAAGAACTTGTCTCTGTGCATCTATTTTTGCAAGGAATTACATCTTAATTTAATTTGTATCCATCTTGGTTAATTAGCAGGAAAAGTTTGATGAGGGTAGAAGTAGGCAGAATTCATTTCATAACAGAAGGCTCTCTGCATCGTTTGATAGCATTAACTCAAATGCAATCGATGAAATCCCAAAGATTGTGGAGATAGATACTGGAAGGCCTAAATCAAGATCCAGAAGAAGCAGCGCCTGGGTATCAGATTCCATTTCCGGGGATGCCCAGACTCTATCCTCTTCGTGTCAATGCCGACATCCTCCGCCCCACCTATCGATCCCTGATTGCAGAAACTCTCAAGACTCCGACTGGGGACTGACTGGGGACGAATGCCGCTTCTCCACCCCTCAAAGCACTCCCAGATTCTCCAATTCTTGTGGGACAAATCCACCTGTCACGCCAGCCAAGAGTGTTTGCGTGGAAAGCTTATTCAGGAATTGCCCAAATTATATGGCTAATACGCAGTCATTTAAGGCCAAACTGAGGTCTTACAGCGCACCGAAGCAAAGGCCTGAACCGGGGTCCAAGAGGAGGCTATCGCTCAATGAAATGATGGAGTCCAGAAGTAGTCTAAGTGGGGTCCGAATGCAGAGGTCGTGCTCTCAAGTCCAAGAAGTTTTGAGTTTCAGGAATGCTGTTGTCGGTAGGCTTGCAAGGTCTTCAGAATTCTCAAAAGAGCAATTATACAACAGGGATTCTTACTCGCAAGAATATTTTGAGTAGCGATCGAAAGAATGTGCTGCAACTATCAATTCGCAAGCGCAAACAGAGCATGTAATTGTCTAGAATCTAGATCATCCTAGAGACATAGGGCAAGATGTAATCTTTACTCCCGTTTTCATTGAAGAAGTGATCAAGGTCGGTTATACCAGTACTGACGAGGTTAATAATAATTGTGTGTCTAATTTTTCGTGTTGCTTAGGTGTGCCGTTATTACAACATTAACTCGACCTCTGCACAAAAATGTACCGTACATCCAGTACCACAAATGCTGAGAGCCAACAATTCCTTTCCTGGAATCATTTGAAATGACAGGGCTTAGCTAGTTTGGACGGCAATGCTATGATTCATTATTGCCTCCGTCCCCCTCTCTGTGTGGTTGCATTCCAAGTATTCAAATTTTTTTTCTTTCACCTTTAGGGGCAGTACTGTCATAATTTGTTACAAGTGCTACAATGTCAATAGGATGATGACTTCTGTTGTCATGTGCGGGTGTGAGGTTGATGTGCTGCTGTATCTAAATTGAAATGGAAGAGCTGGTTTTCTAATCTGAAGAAATAATGGGAATCTCATATGTGACCCACTTCTCCATTATAAACAAAAGATCAGCATAACTTGGGCTAGTAGCATCTGTAGTCTGGGACCTCTCTGATTCATTCCATTGGCACATTACTTGGGCACTCTCAACAAGCTTTGCAGCCTTTTCTTGTTTCTTGTTTTGGCAGATAGAAAACAACTTGGCAGCCGAAGCTTTTAGGGGTCGCTGGCTCATTTCTGCTGCAGCAACAACAACAAACAGCTACTACGACTAGGTTTCTTGTTTCATCAGCAGGATGGTGGGTGGTTAAGCAGCAACATTATTGCTTCCTATGGCTCCTCCCTAACACCAACAGCAATAGGCCTTTTATTGGGCGCAAGATAGTACAATTTTCCATTCCGCCTACGTGCCGAATTGTCAATTGTTGTTTTCTTTTGAGTTTTAGTTTTGACAATGGGCGTCGCAGAAGGCTTGATTCCAGCCTTCCATTTTTGCCTCTTTATCTTCTTCTTGTCTTGTTGGATTATAATATCTAGACTATATATGCCAGGTAGACTGGTAGGCTTGGTCAAGGACTCGAGATTCAGGAAGAAGGGGAAAAAGAGTAGGAAAAACTTTGTGCAACTTTAAGGTGTCGTAATTGTATGGCTAAATTACACCCCCTTCATCTAACGTGAAGGTTTGGATTCATGATAAAGGAGTATGAATTTAGCCCTCACTTAAAAAGTACAATGTGTGTTTCTACATTTAGATTAATTTATATGGTGATTCGATCATATTCTCAAGTCACATTCATCATCGTTGGACGGAGAAATAAGTGTTTTGATTCTTAGATTATTATTGAAAGAAATAATTTCCTAAAAAGACCACAGAATTTTGTTTATAATCTTATATTCCCATTATTATATATCAGTAGCACGTGCTCTGCTGATGAGTTAAATTATAGGGTGTTACTATAACGTAATGTTGTTACAGAAGTTGGTGGAAAGATAGCTAGCAAGAAATATGCTATAAGGAGAAATCCTTTTTCTTCTTTTTATATAATCTTTTGTTTCACACTCATGGGATACTTTGGGCCAATTTCAGTGCACATTGGACTCATTTATTTGTCTCCTCCGCCCATGGACCCAATTTAACACTGATGAGTGAATGAGGGCAGGATGTTTTCCACGCCAAACCTTTGACATCTTGAGCTCATGAGATAAATCATGAGTTGTGTCCCTTCCGCTATTTGCATCATAATCGCAGTCCAGAACGTGAACTGCAACATAACAAAGATAACGTTTAATTTCGCGAAATGTTATTTGACCTTCCATTTTTGTTAATCACATTTCTACTATCATTTTAATTATATAATTTTTTATTTAGTAGACTATATGATAAAATACACGATGAAAGTGCAAATAACAAAAAAATAGAGTGCAGACAACATTTCCCTTTAATTTCAGATAAATTTTCCTTTTTCCTGTGTGGGCCGGGTGGATGCGCAATTTTCAAGCAGGATGCTGTTTACATGGACAACATGTGGGTTTGGTGCTTTGGATTGTGGGCTCAGAATAGAGGGAACGCTCGAGAGAGATTGGACCGGCTTACTACTGCTTAAGCCTAGCTGTCCTCTTAATCTTGGGTACACACAATTATAGGATTTGCCAGATAATTATCCCCTAAAATAATGGGATTCATTCAACCATCTGAATTAGCATCAAATTGTAAATCTCAATCTGAATTATTGTTAATCGTGTCTTGATCACAAGATTTCTAAATGATGCTTACCTTCCTTAAAACACCCTGATTCTTTTTATATTGTGCCTAAATTCTTTCTTAGACGCTGGGCCCCAAAAATTTGCGAAAACTGAAGAAGCATCTACGGTGCAAGAATGTCGAATTCATTTACTCAATACTTATTACTGATTTACAATGTCGGCCCAAAAAGGGAACAAAAAAAGAAAAGCAGGAGAAAAAAAAGAAGCTCGTGTATGTTTGTTATCTTGATCATATTTTGATCCATTCAGAACCATCGATGAAGGCAAGCGAAATAAAAGGCTGTGCTTCCTCATCTGTAAGTTCTCTGGACCATGAAACTCTTCCTGCAAAACTTGCCCCTGCTCCGCTGCACTTGTATTGTCCATAAAACACCGTCCTGTGCAGATATAAGAAACAGAAAAACAGCGTGAAATTTTAATGGCCTCAAAATAGCTATATGGCCCCCGCAGGTAGTCCGACGGGTTTTGTAGTCTGGTAGTTATCAGCACGTTCTGTGATTGACCCTTGTATGCTACCTCACTGTATATTCTTGGAGTAAGATTTTATACAGGCTTAAGAGATTAGTCTGGTTGAAAGGTTGGAATACCTCTAAATGAAAACAAAAATGGGCTTATGGGCCGACTATCATATGATTTTGTTAATTGGGCAAGCTACTATAATTAAAATGGGTGAGCTATTACAATCTTTTTTTGTGGTAAATAAGTGTACCGAGTTAAATGTACACTATCCCCAAATTAACCATTTGTACAGATTTCTTAATGACAGAGATCCAGTATAGTGCAATACCTGTGGTTGTACACGTGCATTAGAGACTTATACATTGTAATCAGGTGCAATAAACAGTAGCCACAAACTAAAATTGTGTTCACATCCAGGGCATTCAATAATTTGGACTCTTCTACTTCTAGGACGTATCCAAGTCTTCTAGCTAGTACATGGCGCTTTCTGAAAGTTGAATATTCCTCCATATAGGAGCCTTGTGAAAGTTAGGTAAAGTTTGTTTAGGACACTTTAATGGTTGATTATAAGTGGATTATAGTAGACAAGAAGAATAGACACAAACTAAATAAGGAGTGAGAGTAAGTCAAGGTTTTAATAGTATTGTCCTTGCTAACTAGCTCTATATATATAGTGACAAACAAACAACTGTCGCTGTGGAGATGTTTGTAAAGTGGTTGTGAGTTGTGACTGAATACTTTAAACAAAGTTGATAATCATGGTGGAAGAGCAGTGTGATGCATGCTGGTGCTATAATAAGGAAAAGATAAGTTTGGATATACATATATAGTTCGAAATTGGGGTGGCACCGTCCCAATACCACCATCAAAAGCAATGCTTTTGATGTGATACAAACTGACCTATAATTGAGCACTATATTGATACGGATGGCCATATGTTATGTATAGTGGAGGAAGATGATAAAGATTTTGTAATTTTGCAGGGAGGTGATGACGAGGAAGAGCACTACTTACATTTCTCGACTAGGGTCACCCCAGTTATGCCAGCCTTTTGGAATGATAATGTTGTCCATATATGTGTAAGCGAAGATTACCCTGGAAAAGGGTCCCCATGCCCGTCCTAGGTACAGGGCTCCTGAACCCGTGACCTTACAGTTTACAAAGGAGAACCCTGTGTCCTCCAACAGGCTGCTTCTCCCTTGTGCTGTGACTGCCCCCGTTAACTGTGCTATTGCATGCACGTGACAACCCTGCGTTTACATTTTAACCATTATGTATTCTGCCATCATCATTTCATGATTTGAGCATAACTAGGTGCATGCAGATGCAGTACATAATTGGTTATGTAATGTACATTCTTAATAGTGTTTCTGTTTCACTAACATACAATAGTACCCAGAGGATTCTTGATTAGGATCAATGTACTTGCTCTAAATGCATATATAATGGTAGAAATTAGTGTTTCTATTCTAAGTTTAAGTTCTAGAGTAATATATATAGTTCTCTGGATCGAAGCATAAATTGATATATCTAGAATGCTCCCTCCTAATTAATTTGGTTGCCAATATAAAAGCCATATGTTTCTTGCAACAATTCTCTTGAACTATCAGCTATAACAGGCGAGCTCTATGTTTAGTGCAGTAGGATCATTAGCTGGCAAATTGAAAAAGGAAAACCAAACTGTAAATAGAACGGAAACCGAACAAACTCTCCTGATGTAAGTGAAGCATGTCCACTTTCATGTAACACAGTGTTGCTTTTAGAAAAGACACGACTTGTATCTACCTCCACATTTCGCGTCATCCCACAATGAATTCAAGAACATACAATTTTCATAAAAGGACATGCGATCCAAATTTCATCAAGTTTTAGTACTTTTTTCTTTTTTAAGTTTTAGTACTTTGTTTGTCCAATGTATGTTTTTAGTCCACACAAAAGTGTTCAATTGAACGAATTCAATTTCAACAGGTGAGACCAAAACCATATGAACATGCTAACGTGGCTTTATTAAGAACGAGGAACATGAAACAAGATGCAAGCACTGTAAAGTTTTAACTAACCACTGATATGCAAAGACAATAATATTATTGTTTGTCGATTTCTCAAGGGATCAGTGGAGATAGTTACCTCAAACAAAGAGAGCCCGTTACCAAAGATGAAATCCACAGAGCCTTCGATGTAACAATCTTTGTAATAATGCCTGCCTACGTGGTCATACAGCGTATCCTGTGCACCCAAGAATCTGCAACCCACAAAAACTGCTGTATCTGCCGATATCCTAAATGCAACAGCTTGCTTTCCAATGGCTCCTGGGGGTGGTACTGGAGTTGTATTCTGCATGCATTTTTTATTTTTTGGCAAATATTACGTGATCATGAGATTAAAATGTTAATTATGACTAGCCAATAACAAAAGAAGGGGAAAATGATATTACCTTGAATGTGATGTTCTTGGCTATGAAATATGGAGAATTCACAGCAAATGTTGCAGAAGCAAATGTGCCAAGAGGCTGGCCTTTTGCTCCGGGTGTTTGTGCTGTATCTCCCCATTGAACTATAGTTTTATCTGCTCCCGCTCCCTGTATGGTTATGTATGACTTCAGCTGAGGTATTGTAACCTTTTCCCTGGAAAACTCGCATTTTTGGGGGGGTCAAAAAGAAATGATCATTTGATGGAGAGAAAGCAACATGAAAATAATACCAACTGTGAAAGATGAGGAAGGATGAAAGAAAAGACGCATTTCAAAAACCACATGCAAAGTAGGTACCTGTAGTCAGGAAACCAGTTTGTAGCATATTGATCAGAAGCTAAAGGACAACGTGCAACAAACCGACATATTTCTTTTTCAATGGTGGCGAAATATAACAAAAACTTGAGCGTGACTACCTCTTAAATGTACCATAGTAAATAGTAATGCACTATTTTCTCTCTCTCTCTTCTTGGTGGTACAGTTATGCATTTACCAAGCCTTGACAGAAAATACCACAAAGAACAGAGAAATGTATTGAGTATATCCTAAAACACTTACGTGTAAACACCCGCATGAACCTTGATCAACACTCTAACTAGATTAACAGTAGGGAGAGAATCAATAGCCTGCTGAATTGTAGTAAAGTCACCGTAGTTTGGATTTTTGTCGACCGTAAGAGTGTAAGAAGGGAAGAGCTTATTCTTGGCGGTCTTGAACACAGAGTGATTGAGGCTGCCAACAAAGTTTACCCACTTCATGAATTGTTGTTCAGAGTATTGGACTTGGGTCATATTCACTGCAAATAGCTTCCCTGAAGCTGTTCTTTTTGGCCTAATGCCTTTGGTGTGGCATACTACTGTATTGCTTCCATAGCTCAGAAGAATGAAAATGATAGAATGTACAAGAAGTTTAGAAGTGGGCATATCGATTGATCTCTACAGAATGAGAATGAGATCGAGAAGAGGAGAAAAGAAAAAGAAGGAAAAAAGCCGTACTAAGGAATGTTGTTTTGGGGTTAGGAAGTGCATTAAGCTGGCTCGTAAATTGGTTGTGTATATATATATATATATATATCAGTACTACTTGGGAATTAGTGCTTAGTAGTAACTGCTGCTGCCTTTTCATTTTAGGTGGAAAAAGCGATGCTATATTTAGATGATCTTGACATGGAGTGAGAGGTCACGGGTGCCTCTAATTGAATCATTGTGGAATGTTGGGGAAGAACTAAGAAGGGGGAATGGTTGGGTTGGGGAGGGGGATCACAGGAAAACGATCTCAGACCACAAAGCGAGTCCTAGGGAGGCATGCACTTTTCGGCCTAACAAAAACGTTTCTTTCCGAGTTTTTAAAGCTCATTCAGAGTTGGTGGTGCCCGTGACCATCTCTATGTTTCCGTATGAAGCTGAACATATTCTGCTTTCAGAAATGACGTGTTTTTTGTGCAGTCTATTTTGTTTTTTGTTATTTGCGCTCTTACCATTTGTTTTATCATATAATCTAATAAATAAAAAATTATATTATTAAAATGATAATGAGGGTGTGATAAGCAAAAAAAAGAAGTGTAAATAACATTTTTTGCACAGTAATTTCTAATTAGTTCTATTCAACATATAGTACAGGGAAGGGTGCTTGCTACTGTAGTTGCCAAACACTCGAGGAAATGTGGGTTTCTATCTTTGGTTTATATGCGTCACATGAATCACATATATTTGCTAACTAGCTCAAAAGCCAATATCGTTGTAGAAGTTTGTCAGAGAAGAAGACTAGAAAGAAAGCTATTAGAACAAAAATTTTCTTTTACAGGAGGGATTTTAGATTCATGTAACATATACAAAATCAAATTTTATATTTGAATAGAAATCATGCGTCATGTATCAACAAATGCTACTTTTGGAAATTTTTTTTAGATGGTGCAGAAAAAATTAATCTTAGAAATCTTTTTTCTTCTTCTAACCTTATTTGACACCCAATTGTTGTTCTTTTGGGCCAGGTTGAAGTCACATTGTGCAAATTTATATCTCACCTTGTTGGCCCATGGACCCAATTCTAAAACCGTTGTGGCAATAGCATGGTGTAGAAATACCTAATTCACTCTCTCCCTCCCTCTCTCTCTCTTCTGGGTTTTTGAGTTTAGAGCCCAGAGGAAGGAAACCTTACATGTACACCTAATAGTGTGCCAAGTACATATTGTATTACAAATGATTATACACTCGTGCGTATAAATACATATAGGATGCGTATAAAGATGCATAAGTTAAGTATTATTTTCAGGAGTCACGGTCCTCGTCACCACGTTCTATTAACATTTGATAAGAATACACTTATCAATGCAACGTTGGGTTTTACACTCCAAATATTTCTTTTTTCGCTCACCCCTAAAATCATATTTCTTTGCACATTTATGGAGTATTTTATACACATAACCCAAGATGCTATTCTTTCTTGACTCGTACCATGCCAAACATGCCAATTAGGATAAACAAGTAGAGGCTGCAAATCTGGGTAATAATTGTACGATTATGGGCAAAAGTTAAAAACTTGGATAAATTCGATCTTGTAAATTTAGTGATTCAAATTTTATCAACTATTGAATATTTGAGCCGGAGAGATCGTATAGCAAATTTTAAACTACTAAATTTTACATAGACCGAATCTATTCAAGTGTTTGTTCGGGCAAAATGCGACAAATAATATGAATTTAGCTTCATTGCCTATTTCTACATCAGTTGGCAACAATCAAAGCTCTAAAAGCGACATAAATATATCAGGTTTTCGTTCGATGGGAACGGAATCAACATCAATTATTGAAAAGTTTACAAAAAACCGCATCTTACCCTTTGTCCTTCCTCTTCCTTGGAAATAACATCCATCACCCCACCCTCCCATCTGCCTTGCCCCACTTGGAAATAACCTTAAAAGGACCGAAAATAGTAGTAGTCTCAGAATATTTCTTGCAGACTAAACCCTGATTTCCATCTTAGGGAGAGCTCCCAAGAAGCATCTACTATTTCGTAAAATTTGTTCCGACCTCTAAAACTGTCATGAATACGAACGTGATCTCAAGCTTCATAGCCATAGCAACTTCCATCTCCTTCCTCCTCCTCTCACCCCCGTCAAAGTCCTTTTATCATTCCTTGTTCTTATCTGATTCCCTTTCATGCAATGAATCAATAGCAAACCACCTCTACATCCTAACCAAGCGGCCTCATGTTGCTGGGTCCGAAGCCAATGCCGAAGCAGCGGCTTATGTTCTATCCACCCTCACTTCCTATAAGGTTCGATCACATATAACAACCTATGAAGTTGCCTTGACTTACCCCATCTCACGTTCCTTGACCCTAAAACCTACTCCTCAAGACAGCCCCGTCAAGTTCGATCTCCACCAAGACATTTACGACGGTGATCCTCATGCCGACGTGGCAGACGAAGTCCTACCGACGTTCCACGCATATGCCAAGTCTGCCACTGTAGCTGGACCTGTAGTATATGCCAATTACGGGCGCGTACAGGACTATGCTGTATTGAAGCAAATGAAAGTAAATGTGTCAGGGAATGTTGTATTGGCAAAGTATGGAAAGATATACAGAGGGGACATTGTGGAAAATGCTTATGCAGAAGGTGCTATAGGTGTATTAATTTACACAGATAGGAAGGATTACGGTGGAGGAGGTGATGCAAAATGGTTTCCTGATGACAAGTGGATGCCTTCAAGTGGAGTCCAGGTGGGATCCGTGTACAATGGGGCCGGTGATCCCACTACACCTGGCTGGCCTAGTTCAGGGTTGTGCGAGAGACTATCAGATGATGATGCGGAGAAAGGAGGAGAAGTTCCATTGATACCTTCATTACCTATTTCATGGGCTGATGGTGACAGAATCCTGAGGTCCATAGATGGACAAGTGGCAAATGACGATTGGCAGGGAGGGAAAGATGCTCCTGTCTACAAGGTTGGGCCAGGACCAGCAATTCTGAATCTTAGTTATACTGTAAGTCTCGAAAAACCAGCAAAATGTCGAATCTGTAGAGCTGAAACAGGCATGCAGTAACTAAGAAAGCCCATACCGTGAGTTTTGCAGGGAAAGCAAGTTATATCCACAATCCAAAATGTTATTGGAATCATTGAAGGTGTAGAAGAACCTGATAGGTAAGTTTGAATAATTCAAACATGCAATGTACAGCAAATTAATACGCATCTCTGAAACAATTCTGCATGATGAAATTGTCACGTAAGAAAACGACAAGCAAATTGTTATAGCAAGCCCTACAATAGAAATGATAGCCAAAATGAAATCATAATATTATTTTCCAAAAAACTGAGCCTGGATAAACAAAATCAAGCTTACCGAGTAACTTTCTAATGCTAGATTTTCCTCACACAGTTGAAAATTTTCTAGATATGTCATACTTGGGAATCACCGGGATGCATGGACATTTGGAGCTGTTGATCCAAATAGTGGTACAGCAGCCCTGCTTGAGGTATGTAAAATTTTGGTGCTTAAATCGTCTTAACATCCCTAGATTCAAATTCCAAGGAAAATAGCAGTTCAACTGATATTTTTGAGAGAGACAGGTTGCACACAGGATGTGGAAGCTCCAGGAAAAAGGTTGGAAACCTCGGCGAACAATTATATTTTGTAATTGGGATGCTGAAGAATATGGCCT